>NW_022196904.1:60317556-60364058 GCF_008632895.1 Mastomys coucha
TGTGTGTGTGTGTGTGTGTAAGTAATGTTATATGAATTATTAAGGCTATTGTTGAGGTAGTAATAATTCATTTCAGATACTGTTCAGCATCATTATGATAAGGGAGACATGACAAACAATAGATGTTGAGAGATGATAGGCAAGCAAGTACATAGGTAGACAGGTTAATGATAAATATCCACTCTAAAGATAATAGGTAATTGATAGAGAAATAGATTGAGTGCTAATTGAATTAGTGCTGCTTATAAATTAAATTATCAGATATATTTAGTCTTAAAGAAATGAAAATTTAATGTAAAATAAATGTGGATATTCTGGTAAGAACAATGCCATTTTTTTCTTTTCCTTCCTTCCATAATCAGGGACAATAGGTAAGTATTGTCAAAGCTAGAATAATAAAATAAAATAAAATAAAATAAAATAAAATAAAATAAAATAAAATGAACAACTTGTCTTTGCCCAGACTATTTTAGGCTGGGATCACCCTTCCTTGTTTCTCCTTAGAGGCTACATAACCAATAAAGCAACCTGTAATCCAGTCTACAACCCTGGGATCCAAGGCTGTGATACTTCTATAACACTTGAAGTAATATCTTCTGGCTTAGAATAGCCTGTGAGCTTCTGGGTTAGAGTTCATCATTGTTGTATAGTAATCGGTATTATCAGTTTCTGGTTCTTTGCTATAGACCCTGAGACTATAGACCTTTAGTCCCTAGTTTTATCACTGCTCTTCTTAGTTTATGATTTTCCAGTGAAAATCATTGCTGTATCTATCTATCTATCTACCTTTCTATCTCTCTCTTTCTCTTTTCTTCTCTTTCTTTCTCTCTTGAAACAAAGCAAAAAAATTAAGAAACCAAAAAACAACAAAAATAAAAATGAAAACAAACAAGCAAAAGACCAATAAGAAAAAAATTGCCAAAACAAAACAAAATAAAGGGTCCACAAAGATGTCACTTAGTTCATTTTGTGTTGGCCAACTACTTCTAGGCATGAGGCCTGCCCTGGTATATGATACTTCCTTGGTCAGAGGATATTGAAGAGAGTTTCCTGGTTAAGGACTGGACTTTGCATCTTCTTTCCCTCTCAGTACTAGGACCGCATCTGGCTTGAACCTGTGCAGGTCTTGTGCATGCTGTCACAGTTTAGGTGAGTTCATGTGTATCAGTTTTAGTGTATCTGCAAGACACTGTTTACTCAGAGCTAACCATCAAGTCTGGCGATTACAATCTTTCTGCATCCTCTTGCACATAGATGTCTAAGCCTTAAGAAGGGGTGTTTGATAAAGAAGTTCCACTTATGATCAAGTGTTCCAAAGTCTCTCACTCTCTGTACATTGTCTGCTTATGAGCTTCAATGTTGGATCCCATCTACTTCAAGAAGAGACTTTTCTGATGTAGGCGGAGTGAGGCACTGATCTATGGGTATAGTCATTTGCAATTAGTAGGTTTTCTATCCCTACATTCCTTTAGCAGAATAACAACAATAGAATGTCTTTTAGGCACATGGCTTACCTAGTTTCAATTTCTGGACCACATTATCAGTTTCAGGTATGTTTCACCTGGTGGATTGAAACTTAAGTTCAATCAAAGGTGTGTTGGTTGTTCCCATAACATTTGTATCATTATTACATCAGTGTATCTTAATATATCTTGCAGGAATGACACTGTTCTAGGTTTCAGGGTTTTTATCTGGGTGGTATTGATGATTACCTTTTTTCCTCTGGTTGTACACAGAGTACCTCCCAGTGGGGTGAAGCTTCTAATTAGGCACCACCTTCTCCAGGTTCAATTATATAAGGAAGTGTTGTCTCTGGTAATAGGGTATTACCATCAGACTGTGGAGACAACAAATAACCTTGGTTTGTGTGTAATTGGGGGTGGAGACTTTCCAATGAGGCTTCTTTGGTCAACAACTCAATAAGATGTAACCTATTCCTGGCCCTGGAATTTTCACTTGGTGGCTTAAGATATCTATTTGTGAAATTGTCTCTACTAATATTTTCTGACTCCATTTCTAGTTCTTTCATATATGTATATATTTTAGAAACAGTAGTGGGTTTTTGTATGGTTTTTCAAACTCCCTTTAATGTTAGTGGCCACTTCTAGAATTCCCTCATTTACCCTTCTCTGCAAAGAGCCTCCCTATTTAACCCTCCTATTCTAGACTCCCCCTTATTTCTACATGAAATTATATTCTATTTCTTCTTCCTTGGATGATTCTCTCCTCCACCCTGATCCTCTCCTAGGTACCTAATCTCTGTTTATCTTTAGATTGTAGCACACAAAAACCAACATCCACAAATAAGAGAAAACGTACAATATTTGTCTTATAGGGTCTGGGTTACTTTACTCAACATGATCTTTTTTCTATCTCCATCCATTTATTTGTAAAGTTCATGTTTTTAACAGCTAAATGATATTCCAATGTTTGAATGTACCACATTTTCATTGCCCATTCATCAATTGATGGACATTCAAGCTGTTCCCAATTTATGGCTATTGTGAATAAGCCAGCAATGAACATTGATGAGCAAGTGCCTCTGTATTGTGATGCAGAGTCCCTTGGTTATATGCTTGAGGTAGATCAATTCCTAGCCCCCTAATTACTGCACACATAAGTGCTGAAAGCTTAAAGAGTGGTGATTTTGATGGCCCAAGCCATATTGGTTGAGGCTCAGATAACAACATGTTGTTTTAAGACTCCAAGATCCTGCCTGAATATAAAGAGTTACATGATCACAAAAGCTAAGCCACATTGTATCTTGTGGGCCCTGGTAATTCTTATCTCAATCTTGAGCACAGGAGGACAACAGTGAAACATTTGAATCTAGAGAATGCTGTGATATAATTTGTACTTTCATCACTGTAACTCTAAGAGACACATGAAGAAAGAATGGATGCCAAGACCTGTGGACTCATGTGTTGATTGCAGAGATGAAAACATGTAATTAGATTCCAAAGATTCTTGGGAGGTGAAGTTAAGAATGTGGTTATGACTTGAAGATGGGAAAATGAAAGAGGAGTTGTCAAAGATGTCTCCCAGCTATTTGGGTTAAGCAAGGCACTGGAAGGGTTATGATGTGTCATACACTGAAATGGCCAGGTTTTGTTTAGCTGTATTTTGTGTGAGTGATGTCTTATAAATTAGATTGTGAATGTGGTAAATTCTAGGTATCTCAGGACACACCCAGGTCAAGATGGAATGCAGAATGTTAGTCACAACCAGTCTGTAGCAATAGACAGTGGCAATAATGCTCTAGTGCTCATGCTGAGGTGTGAGGCTGTTGGCTGTCCTGCAGTACCAGTTCTCTTATGTATACACAGTCCACAAATATGACCACGAATTCCTCCACTCTCACCTAATATTGGAAGAATCTGAATACCCTCTGAATCAGGATTGACCACTTTATCCAATGCAGCATTAACAGATATGCCTCAATTAACCTTTAAACTCAAAGGTTTAGTATGTTACAACAGTTAGGCTCACACCTTTTATTTCACTGGCAAATATCATGCCACCATTGGTGAGTCTTAAAGAAGTTTTCTACAGGAATAGAACCTATGTGAAGGTTGGTAAATTCAATGCCTCCCTGCCAATTAACCCTGCAGTATATGAAGATTTTTAGCAGCTGACCATATCACATAAGCATTCCCCAATAAACCCAGTTGTGCTGGTTCAAAGAAAGTAGTGACCAAAGTGACAAAACACTGTGTTCTAAATGAAGTAGCTACTATTTGAACCATTCAATTTGGGAATGATTTGCTTCACATAGAAGCTAACTAATGTAATTTCTGGATTCCAGATAGATATTTATTTCTGACTCCCTTGCAGCTAAATCTGACTATGTGACCATATGATCATATTCTGGTTATGGAGATAAGAAAGAACGTGGAAGAATCTGAGTGATATTTTTTTAATTGTTAGAAGAAACTGTATTCTCACCTCTCTCCCTTGGTCTTCTTTATCTGCCAATGTGAGAAGTGGAACTTCAATCACCACTATGAATCACAAGATTAGGAACAAATTCCAGGCAGGCAATGTCAAGCACAGGAAGAAGCTCATTTCTGTGAATATTTTTATGGAGCAGAATGTCATATAAAGTTAGACTGTCTTCTTGTATATGGTGAAAGAAACCCTATCTACATAAAGCACTGTTGTTGGGACCCCATTTAGCTGCAAAAGAACTACAAGTCTATTCTTTTTGTTGGCAGATGGGGGGTGGGATGGAGGCTGGCTCCTGGAACATACTGTGTCACTATACAGACTAGTCTCAAATTCATAGAAATGTGTCTGCCTCTACAAGACTAAAAGTTCATCATCAAAGCATTGGACACAGGAAGACAGACATACTCCAGTCCTTGACTTTGAACTTGACTTTTCTAATTCTTTTTGTCTTTTGTTCTTGTAGTTACAGGTTTCTATAACCAATCCCTGGCTGTTTTAGTCTGAACATTCTCCCCTCCTCCAAATAACAATAGGTATGTGATTATCTAGAAGCTCTTTAACTGGATAAACCAATTTCTTATGAAGCTATCTCATCTTACTCAGCTATCAACATTACAGTCATTCCAAGTACCTTACCCACAGACAGTCACCTGTGGAATGCCTCACACAGCACAAGAATAAGCAGGCACAACTGTGAGAAACTGAATGGCTTTGAACAAGTAACACAAATATGTAATGTTATGTCAGCATGTAAGTGGTATTTTATTCCTTTCATATACATTCCCTATAGAAAAGTACTTCTAGTTTGTAAGTTATTAAACAAAATCATTAGATGGGAAGCTTCATTTTTAATGAAATAAAAAAAATGAATAGAACAGAGTAGATACAATCATTGCAAACAGTATGTTTGTCTTTATACTATGGAATTATTTCATTAATTTATTTATACATATGTACATATATATATAATCTTCAGGCCAATATCTTTTTGTGTACTTTGGGCAATAATGTAAAGAGAAATCAGAGCTTTAGGGAACATTTATCATTGTCCTCTATGTGTTGCCTATCCTTTTCCTCCAGTTAGCATCTTCTCTACCTTCCATGGAACAACCATCATCCCTCACTTCTAACCCATGGAGGTGTACCTATGGCCTAGGTAGTTTATTATACCCCTAAAGCAAAGAGTCAGCCCAGGAAGGAAGATAGGAAGTTAGTCAGTGATTTTCACCAACTCAGCTTTTAGACAAAAGGGTACATTGCTTCCATGAGTTTGTAAGTCTGAGTAACAGAATCACTTTGTGCTGTTTCCTTGCTCTTTCCAGGGCCTGGTGAATCTCTGGTCATTGGCATCGTCATATGGTTGGTCTGCCTATGGTTTGTGAACCCACAAAAAATAGCAGAAGTAGCCACTGTAGCCATCGTGTGATCTCCTGTATCCATCTTGCCTACAACATACCATGAGATTTTAGCCACATCCAATAACCACAAAAGCAAAACTCTTGCTTCTAATCCAGTTTGACATGAATTTCTGTCACTTGTGGTCAAAGACTTTCACTACTGCACTGTCTTCTTGGGAGAATATAATTCAATTTTAAAAGAGAAAAACGGAAGCTTAGTGTAATTAAATAATTCCACCAATGTTATACAGTACCAGAACCTGAGTTCTCTCTTCCAAGCCTCCCAAGAACTCTAGGGCTCCTGGATACAGAGTGGTGATCCAGAACTTCTGGGCATCTTTAGTCTTTGTGACTGAAGCAGAACAAGTATTTCTGCAGCCAGTTTTGGCATCTTTCAGCCTTAAAACCAGGCATCCAATAAACAGATGCCAAGCTTTTGTTGCTCCAGGAGCTTGAAGTCTTTTCATGAAGTAGAATGCATAAGCTTTTACAGGAGACTTAGTGAGATAAGAAACAAACAAATCAATGCCACTGATCATTTGATTTTTTTCTCTTCTTCAATCTCTAGCTCTCTATCTTTTCTTGTTCTAAAGTTATATTTTTAAATGGCCAAACATTATCATGATCCCTACTATATTTTCTTTTTTATACTTATTATATTTTCATTATTTAAAACAATTTTTTATTTATTATACTTTTATTATTAAAACCAAATTTAAATTTAAATTTAAATGTATTAAGACCATATTTCTCCTTCCCTAAGTCCTTCCAGATCCTTTTTTCCCTCCCTACTTACCCAACTTCAAATTCTTCTCAAAAAACAAAACCCCCAAAACCAAGAAAACAAAATAAAAAAGCACACCAAAGGGAAAAAAAAAACAAAAGATAACTGAATAAAAGCACACAAAAAAGCTATGGCATTCATTACACATTGGACATGAAGCTTGTCCTGGAGTGAATGATAGACTCCTTTGCTGAAAACTGATATTCCCCCTCTCAGTGGGTATAACAGCTCAGCTAGTAACTTCTACCTTAGGGTAGGTTACTTAGGTTTTCTTTCATTCATTATAAAACTACATATATCATATTCTAGTCACTGGGTCCAGTTCACACTCAAGGGAAGGAGATTATATAGTATATGATATCAATATGTGAGGATTCTGTTTATTTACATACTACATCAAATATCTGACACAATTTATGATTCTTGGCAGTTACTCAAAATAGTAATGGTAAATATTACACTCTCTTACTATCGAAATTGAGAATAAAACCTTTCTATCTCAGTTTGTCAATGGAGTTTGTCTCTCTTGCAAGGCTCTTGCAAATGTTAAATTCCATGATATACATGATGCACTTTAATTCAGAGGGCACATAATGACAAATTTTCAATGTATATTGGTAAATATTCCCACCATCATGATCATATTATCTTTATCCTAGGTTTTCTCAAGTTCTCACCTATAGCCACCATCATTACATAACAGACACCCACAAACTCTCTAAGAATGTCTCTTATGGGAAGACAGCAAAGAAATGGATAGAGAGTGATAACACCAGGTATTTATTCTAGGATATTTTACCATAAGAGCTCCTTAAAATATATAAAATGCAAGGAAAGGCAAACAAACAAAGGCAAAGAGATTAACTCTGGATTACCTCAATCTTGATGTCTTCTCACCATACCACCTGTCAAGTGTGTTCCAGATAAAGTCACTGGAGAAAGAGCCTGAATCTATGATTAGCCTTTAGACTTAAGGACAGATGCTGATGTCCTCTGTTTGTAGTAGATGAAAAATTATTTTTATTTCCAAGAGGTCATGACTCCATCTTCATTTAAAAGAGGTCACAGTTCTAAGATTTAAGGAAGATCAAAGACCATTTTAGTCCATTTTTCTCATTAGATTAAGAAACGTAATTTCAAAGAAGTGAAAGTACCAACTAAGTAGTAAAACTCCAGGACTTTACTTTTACTTTATCAAGCCAGTTCTTAGCTTAGGTCTTCCATCTCTGTCCAAATAGAAGTTTCCTTGAGAAAAGCTATTCATCTGACCTTCATGCTGAATATGACAGTAAGAAGCCAAGGCTATAAGCACTCTCAGAAGAACTTACCCAATCTATCTCACTAACTCTGTGCTAGATGGCTAGTCAAGGCCTATCATCCAAGATCAACTACAGATAGGAACACAGCTTCAGTCCAAGGTTATCATAGGAAAGTCTTAGAGATGCTTTACATGACGAAGGTACCTCTCACCAAGGTCAAAGACCCAAAAAAGGCTTGACAGAGTCCAGCCACTAATTAGAGACAAAGGAAGTAATAGGTTCAGCTTTTCTGATCTCAGGTGAACCACAAGTGTCTAGTCTTATAGTGTTTGGAGTGTATCTTTCCAAATGCCCAGGAGAATGTTATCTGTGGGATAGCCAGATCCTTTCACCTTGAAATGAGGCTTAAAGGGCAACCACATGTGTTCTTATCAAGAAAATGGACCAAAAGGATCCCATTTGAATCTCATAACTCTGTGCTCCATTGATTTTTGCCTCCCACTTTAATTACATTGCAGTAAATATCTGCCAGGACACCACTACTTACCATATTTACACGAATAACAGGATCAGAGAGGTTACAGTCCATTCTTCCTTTTGACTCTATTTTTCCATCTAGAATATGGAAAAATATTTTCCTGTCTCATTTCTAATGTGATACCAACATAATGATGAGCTTTAATTGTTCCTGGGAGAAAAGCTTTTAAAAATGTATTCTGTGATATGCTTACAATAAGCAATTTCTCTCCAAAGTAAGTTTTCCAAAAGGGGGGAAAGTGATTCTTAAAAGTAATTTCAGCTGCAAAGTAGATTAAATATCCACCATATTAGTCACAGAGCATTAGATGGAATTGAGTTGAGGGAGCAGGGGTCAAAGAGTGGTTGAAGTTTGTAGCCCACCAGAGGAACAATAAAACCCAACCACACTTAAAATCATTAACTTTAAACCCTTTGATATGAGATCCAAAAGCTCACTGCTCCTTCCAGGAACTTCCAAAAGCCATGCCTAGTAAAAGAACAAGTCTCTTCAAGAGATCTTCATTTTATGAACTATTTTAAGTGCATCAAAAGGCAATGGACAGAAGATGAAGGGTTTCCACTTTTTTAGAAAGAAATGCATCTCCATGTTTGTTCAAGTCCTAAACCTCAGCTCCATTCTTCAAAACATTCCCAGACAAATAGGTTCCAACTAAACGTGTTGTGTGGAAGACTTAAAGCTCATTTCTAAAGCCGTGCATGGTGGTGCATGTAATCCTGGCCCTTGGAAGACTCTGGCAGAAGGACAGCAGATTTGATGCCAAGCTGTGCTGTGTAGAGAGAAGCAAACCTCCTGACTGTGAAGTTGCTCCTTCCAATTCTCCTCAGCCCCAGCCCTTGGTGCCACTGCCTGGGAGCTCCTGAACTCATGCCTGAGGGGTAGTGTTTTCAGGGCTGATGGGTTTTGATTATAACATCAAACTGAGCTCCCAGTAACTTCCAAAGACACTCTTGTGAGACATCTAAAAGCCTCAGTGCCCCTGCCCGTGGAGGGAAGCAGCATGAGGCAAATCTCTGAACTTGAAGTTGGCCTGCAGAGACAACTGAAAATTGAGGCAAAGGCTGGGAAGTCATGAAATATGCAGAGAAAGGGCTTCCTATTTGCCAAACTGACTGCGAAATTAGAGGCATGAAGAACAGCAATGGAAGAAAATCAATCCACCTTTTCTAATCACTAAACAACTTACCTATTCCTTCCGCCATGGCTGTTAAGTGCCCTGGGTTCTGTCTCCAGCAGCTAATAAAATCAATGTTAACATCTATTAAAGCTATAAGAACTACATCTGTAAATAATGAGATGCTCTCTTTGGTGCTGGCTATTAGAATAAGTGAATACTGGCTATAGAGAAGAGTTGTAAACATACTTGTACTTACGATTAAACTAAATGTGTTTATTTCAAAGAAAGTGAATAATTTATAGAATTCCCTGGTGCTCAGGCTAATGTACATTTGGAATAGGGGAAAAACGTGTTCAATGAAAACTTTTTACCACAAAATTTGTAAAGGGGAAATTGAAAGGACTGCATGCATTATATAGCTGAGAAGTAAAATTCTAACATTTGCTTGCATTCAAGAATACATAGTATCCCAAGATGCAATAGTGAGCCAGGGACAAAAATATCCCCATGACAGTTAAACTGTTCACAGTTGGACTGAAGAATCCGGTGTACCTTGAGTCCTTTGGAGCCTATACTGTAGTTGTGCAGTGGGAAACAAAACCATAGCATTGTTCAACTGAGAGGCATTTACAATGCAAAAAGACAGCCATGTCACTAAGATTCCATATCATATGCAGCCTCTGTGAGACGGCATCTGAGCCCAGACCTATTGTGAACTCAGATACGTGCCCTCACTTTCTCCAGCCTCATCCTGTTAATCTGTCAAGTGAGGGTCATAGCAATACTTCTAATCCTGTGTGCCCTTTGTAAAGATTCAGTGATCTAACTAACCCCTGTAGCCATTAGAACAATACTGCTAGATATTTAAAGTGTTTGCTTTTACTATTGCTTTTGCAGTTGGTGCATGTAGTATAAACTCCAAAAGGAGATAGGGAAAAGTATGGTGGCTGCTACTGCTGGTCCTTTCACCTTCAGCTTTCTCCCTTGGTGCATTTATAGTGGCTGGATATTTAAGTACATTATACTTATATAATATGTGCACATACATCTTTTTAAAGGATGAGATGTCTTCCATGCCACTCTGAAGCTTGCTTGTTTCTTAATGGTCCACTTGAAGGCATCTCCACATCAGTCCTTTAGGGATATCCTGCTCATCTCAGTGAATGATGCAATGTAGGTCACCAAATACCATGTGTTGAGCAGTACCTTGCTGATGCTCATGAGGATCATTTCCAGTCTTGTTGTCATAAACAATGCCACAAAGTAGCCATGGAAACAGGCATATTCGCACACATGTGCTTCCATCTGTAGGAAGAATGTCACAAGTAGAAGTGATAAATCGAAGACAGAATGGTGCTAACTGTGCCAAAAGACATCCGTTTGTCCTTCAGACAAGAGTCTACTTTGACGAGGTGATTATATTAAAAATAGAAGATATTATTCTATGTCATAATTTTTAGAGAAAACATATTTCAGCTGGCTCAAGGAGTACAGCCAGAGAAGACTGAGGTAGGGAGATCACAAGGCATGTCTTAGCTGAGCGCAGAGTAACCTCAAGACTAGAATGGACCACTTAGTGAGGTCCTGTTTAAAAAAAAAACAAAAACAAAAACAAAAAAAAACTAATAATAACAAAAAAAACAAAGAAAGAAATGATAGATAGATAGATAGATAGATATTTCAGATTTTTTGTGCTAATTTTTTAAAAAGTGTAGCAGTGAAATTGCTGAATTAGCCCAGCAGTGGTGGCATACGTCACCCAGCACTTTAATCCCAGCACTTGGGAGGCAGAGGCAGGCAGATTTCTGAGTTCGAGGCCAGTCTGGTCTACAGAGTGAGTTCCAGAACAGCCAGGGCTATACAGAGAAACTCTGTCTCAAAAACAAAACAAAAAATGAAAGAGAAGAAAGAAAAAGAAAGGAAGAAAGAGAAGGAGGTAAGGAAGGAGGGAGGGGAAGCAAAAAAGGAAAGAAAGAAGAAAAAAGAAAGAAAGAAAAGGGGATAGGGATGAAATTTTGTGTAGAGCCTTTGCTTCACAAGTACAAGGCCTAATATGGAAGAAGAGTAGAAAAGGAGGAGGAGTATGAGGAGGATAAGGAGGGTGAGGAGGACGAGGGGGACAAGGGGGATGAGAAAGACAAGGAGGACAAGGAAAGGAGAATGAATAAGAAGAGAGACATCAGTCAGAATCGGTGGGAGGAGAGGCCCTTAGGCCTGAGGGTGTTCTATGCCCCAGTGTAGGGGAATACCAGGGCAGGAAGACAGGAGTTGGTTGCCTCATTAGAGGCAAGGGGAGGGGGATGGGATAAGGAGTTTCTGAAGGGAAGACCTGGAAAGGGGAAAACATTTGAAATGTAAATGAAGAAAATATCCAATAAAAGGAAAAAAAAAAGAAGAGAGAAGTAGAAAGGAGAGGGCAGAAAAGGAAGAAGAGAAGGAGGAGGAGGAGGAAATAGGAAAAAGTGGCCACGAGGTAGGGAAGGTAAGGTAACTACCTATTGATTATTCAATAGATCCCAGTACAAGATGTATTAAAACTTTTAGAAAGTTTTGTGGCTACTCTTACCATGTTATCCTCTCCAAAGGGACAGAGCTCATGAGTTCCATTTACTGAGCCTAGGTGTCAATCAGACCCCATGTTTGTTCATTATCTGAAAATGTTGTTAAAGTAGAATTCCAGGCAGGAAATCAACAAAAGAATTATTTTCCTCATTTGACAATGGATAACAGATGGGATATATGATTTGGCCAATAACTGATAGTCATATGTGGTATCAGTGGCAGGGAAAGGCCTAGATCCTGGGGATGCTAATCCAGGGTCTGGCCCCTCTGCTGCCTAATTTTGGAATCTTGGAATGAATTCCATCAGAACCAGATGAGGGTTGATAAAGCAAACTGAAACTTAGATAAACAGAATTGTAAAGACTTCCAACTGAGTTGGGGCATGGCCATGGGGGCTGGGGGAGACAGTACAGTTCATAAACCTGTCTATTTAAGTAACATACTGATGAAAGAAATGACATCTTACATACATTATTCCTCATGGAAATTATTTATAATATCAGGAGTTATGTCAGTAATATCAGCATTTCGTGATTCTCTGATAAGAGACACAAAAAATGTATTTTTATGACTCTCATATCTTTACATATAGAAAGCATTTCACTGCCAGAGAGGTTATATGTTCAATTTCCTGGAGATTGAAAGATTATTTTTGAGCAAAAGTCAGTAAAATGAATATAATAGTGCTCTTACATATGTTAGGTTTATTTCATATATAATAACATAAGGATTGTCACCTCAAATTTAAAATTCTTCCATAGAATCTGAATTTCCCCTCATTGAGGTGCAATTTCTCAAAAGGCAATGGGCAGTACCAAATGTTTGCCAAGTCCCTGTTTCGTTATGTCCTATGCAAGTATGACAGATTCTGAGCATCAACTATAATTTAAAAACTCAATTTTAGCCTTAATATTACTAAATATAAATGATGTTGATGAGTCAGATTAGTTTACACAGATACATTCTTATCTGGTGGAATTAAAAAACAAACCTCCAAGGCAATCCCCAGCATCCTTGGCATGAGGCTTAAGAGCAATATTACTAATCAATAACAAGTGAAAGAGGCCACCGCATCATTCAGTTCTCTGTGGTACAGACGTTCCCTATTGAGTATCCTCTATTTGCCTCATACACAAAACACCAAAGTTAAAAGTTGACAAGGAATTCAAATAAAATGAGTCTGCTACAAACTCCACATCATATACATGGAGTGACTAATTGTTTCCCGGCTTGTTTGGCTGTTATCATTAGAGTACATCTCGTTTTACTGTTTTTGTATGTGCTTTTACATGTTTCCCCAGTTTGATATTATCTGTTACAAACAGCCAGCTACTTAGGAGCTGCTTCCACAGTATTTTATAACAAGCCTGGGCGGGCACTTAATGAGCCCATTACAAGGACTACAGGGAGAAGAGGCTTTTGTGAGCCCCTTTCTGCCTGTCCCCTTTTGAGTTTAGGAGGTAGGATAAAGCCATTGAGAGGAGAGCTTAAATGAGCTTTTGCTGGTCGATCCACCTTGAATAGAACTGGTATGGTTCATTTAGAAAGAGAGAGTGGCTTGGAGGGGACCAAGAGGACTCCTGGGAGCATCTCTCAGGGGGTTGCCGAGGAAGCCACCTAAAGCTCCTGAACGAGTCCATTCCAGAATCTGCACAGTTGAAGTTTTTACCTTTCCTCTGGCATAAACTTGGGTAAATAAATTCACAGACTTTGACGTCATCCTGCTTGGGAAAAAAACATAATCTAGCTTATAAAGGCCTTGGGACGTGGCTAGTTAGACTAGAGACAAGGAAGGCTCTGGAAGTTGAGGTCAGACCCACCAGCAATCTAATTCCATTTCTGCTTTTGTCTAGCCCTGTAGCTGAGGAAGTTTCCTAGTAAATCTACTCATGCTTCAGTTTCCCCTACTATAAAATGGGTGTGATGATCCTGTTGCCTGCCAATAACTTGCTATATACAGGTGTCTTACATTTTATACTCAGACCCCGCAAGGACTCCCTAGGGATAGTATCCTTCCTACCTAGAAATGAATAAGCTAAGTAAACCTACTCATCCAAGTGCATGCTGAATAAAATTGGGAGACATCTTACTGTTACACATGTGGCTTCATTTTTAAAAAAAAAAAAAAGAAGTCACAAAATTAACCATTATGATTTATTGCCTAACACTTTATTTGATGTCTTACTTTATTTTCCCTATGAATTTCTCCCACTCACATGATCACTCCAGACAAAACAGGCCGCTAGTCATTTGAATTTTTTAGTTTTCTTACCATGGGGATTTTTGTAACATGAAAGTAATAACTAAGGTTTCTTCCAATATTTTGTAAAAGATTAAACAAGGGTGTTTCAGACTGAGAGTTTTAGCTGTGCATGCACAGACAACTTGTGTTATGGATTGTGTATTTTAAGTTGACTTTGAAAGCCTTTAGAGATTCAGTTATTCTTCAGCCTATGGCAGTCCTACCCATTTGATTCTTAATGTCCCTCATTTATTTATTTACTTATTCTTACCTTTTATTTCCTGAAGGAGTTTGTGTCTTCAGTCCCTGAAACACGAGAATACACTGTGAATCATGGAAAGAAGGCACCATAGGAGCACCATATAGGATAAGAGAATCAGAGACTCCCCTGGGCCAATGGAACCCAGAGCAGGCAGAAGAAAAGAGCCTTCTTCTTGGCTAGTGGCACTAGCTCAGAGACAAGATCCAGCAAAAGGTCTCCAGACTCATTGCTATCTAATACCCTATGTGGGAACCACAGACCCATGGAAGGGGCTTGGATCCTGGCTATGTTAGCTTTCAAGTAGGTCCTGATGACCTGGCTACCCAAGAGCCTTCCCAATGCTGTGTAACATACCAGACTGCCATGGAAACACAAAAGTCAGAGATCCCATTGGCTTGGAAGTATCTGACCAACACACACAGTCAGAAGGGGTCAGATTAAACCAGTAAAAGATAATAAAAGGCAGAGAACAACCTTTACAATCCTTCAACTGTCAATCATAGCCAAATGATTGTCTTTGTAATATGATCTATTTTATGCTGAATTAGAGAACACAAATGGCATCTCCTTGGGAGAATACTGTAACTAGCTGCTTTGGGTTGTTCGGTTGGATTGTGTTGAGTGTTGAGGACTGAGTCTAAGACTTTGCACAGGCTAAGCAAGCGCTCTACCACTGACCTACCTCTCCAGTCCTCTCTTTACTTTTTATTTTGAGCCAGAGCCTCACTAACTTGCCAAAGATAACCTTGAACTCATTCTGTAGTCCAGTTAGACTTGAAGGTTTCAATCCTCCATCCGTAGCTTCCTTTCCAGTGGATGCTCTTTCTAATGTGAGCGTCAGAAGCCACCATATCAGGCATGAAAATCTGGAGATTCAAACATGTGTGTGCTCCCTGCTCACAGTTGCTTCCATTTGGTTCATCTGAGCAGTGGCTTTGTTTTATTTAAATAGAAAACTGAACCAAAGATACACACATGCCTCAAGTAGGATACCCATTTTCCAGTTCACTAGTGGTCCAGCATAAATCTCCATAATCTTTTGACTCCTGCCAACCATGGAAGTGTCTGAGGTTCAGAATCAGGGTATAAAGGCTAACTCTCTTCCAGCCATCCTAACCCCCTGTGCATAAGTCCATCCTCAGTCCACCTTATAACCGTGGGTTTAATGGGAATCTGAACTCAGGTTTATTCCCTTCTCAGTAAATGGAACTGGTGAGGATTATACAAGATTAATATCCTTTATAAACAAAGTAGCTCAGAACCACCACCAGTCTTCCAAACACTCTCTACAGTGTATGTGTTAGTGAGTGTGTGAGTACATGTGAGTGTGTGTGTATGTTTGTATGTGAGAGTGTGTGTTTGTGTGTGTGAGCGTGTGTATTTGAATATGTGTGTGTATATTCACATATGGTACATGATGTGTTTGTAAGTGAGTGTGTGTGTGTGAGTGAGTGTGTGTGTGTATGAGTATGTGTGAGTGTATGTGTGGTATATGGTGTGTTTATGACTGTGGGTGTGGTATATGACACATGGTCTGTGTGTGTATGTGTGAGTATGTATAAGTGTGCATGTGTGTTTGTGTGAGAGGATGCATGTGAGCGTGTGCAAGTGCGTGAGTATGTGTGAGTGTATGTGTGGTATATGGTGTGTTTATGACTGTGGGTGTGGTATATGATACATGGTCTGTGTGTGTATGTGTATGTATGTGTATATGTGTGTTTGTGTGTGAGTATGCATGTGAGCTTGTGCAAGTGCATGTAGTGTGTATGTGTATGTTTGTGTGTGTTAATATGTATGTGAGTGTGTATATATGGTATATGTGTGAGTGTATGTATGTGGAGTATATGATTTATAGTGTGTATGAATGTGTATCTGTGCATATGTGTAGTATGTGTATATGTGTATATGTATGTGTGTGTGGTATATAAGGTGTAGTATGTGGATGGTTTGGTGTGTACATGATGTGTGTGTGTAACGTGTGTGGGACATGTGTTTATGTAGACATTTCTCCCATAACATAAACACAGGGCAACTATGTAGAGACTGGTGAGAAGGAAGGCATGCCTGAGTGGGAGCTCTCCAATGATGCCAATATCACAGCCACCTCACACTCATCAAACCCTAAGTGTGACAGTGAGCAGGCACTACCTGGCATGAGCAGGAATCTCTCAGAGCTGCCACACTGCTGGTCTTGCTGTCCCTGGAAGTCTCATCACCTCAGTCAAACTCAATATTTCAAACTTATGGAGTTGATTCTCTCCTTCCATATTATGTGGGGTCTGGAGATCAAACAAGAGTTACCAGGTTTGTATTGAAAGCACCTTTACCCACTGAGCCATCTTGCCGGCCCTACAGTACATTTTGAACAACTACATGTTTGATCCTAACTTTGTCTTCCAATATGTTTTTTTTTTGCCTCCTCTCTCCTGTTGCCCTCCCTACCTTCCTTCTTCCATGAGAAAAGAGAGGCTTCATTTAGATCTTTTACCAAAGTCATTAAAAAACAAAACAAACAAACCATTGCTGTTAATTATGCCAATAATTGCATGCTAACCACTAGAGCTCAGCCAGGTTCAAGTGCAACCTTTATTGTTTCCTTAGATTTAAAACCATATGTTCGTATTACTCCACCCAGTGTGGTTTGTTACAGGATGTCACTTCCTGTTTCCTAGAGTTAAGTTACATTGTTGCCATCATAAAGGGAACTGGTCCTGTCACTGCTTCACATCAGAGGATACTCATTCCCTCCCAACACAGAAAGCCACCCATGATGACCTCTGGAGCAGAGAGAAATCCATTTCTATGTTCATTCGAGCCGTTGACCTGTCTACTGAGAAGTCCTGCAAGGATGAAAATACCCTAATTACCTAAGTGATTTAATTTTGATAATGTAATAGCAGACCATTAGGTATCAGACCAGATACAAGTGGGATTGGCCCTGCTTCCTGAGCTCTGAATTACTCCTCATTAAGCTATTTCATGCAAACTTTTGTTTTTACTGGGTGTCAGTACAGTATTTTTACATATATATATACATATATATATATATATATATATTTGCACTCCTACTAGACTTTTCATGAGTTGGTGGGGAAGTAGCTATGTGTTTGTTGCACATTTACAGAAGTATGTGGATACGAGTGCCTGTGCCTGCATATGGAGATGCCAGAGCAAAACACTAGGTGTTCTTCTTAATGGCTCTCCAGTTACTAACATGGTTTGTTTTATTTTGTTTTTACAAAATTTATTGCCAGCATTTCTCACTGAACTAGAAATTTACTGCTTAGTCTAGGCAGGCTGGCCATTAGCCAGTGAACTCTCAGCATCTCCTTGTAACTGCCCCCAAACTTGGACTCCAGGTTGGCACAGCCATGCCATAGCCTTTGATGTACGTGTTAAGGATTCAAACTCCTGATGCTTACAGAGCAATGATGCTTACAGAGCAATGGCTCATACCCGCTGAACCCTGTCCCCAACCTTTTGTTGCATTTGTTTGTTTATTTATTAGTTTTTGACTCAGTCCCATCCTGCAGTCCAGACTGCCCTCAAATTCCTGTACCTTCCCAAGCAATAGGGTCGCATACATCCATGTCACCCCCCAGACATTAAAATGTAATGAAATTCTGAGAGACCATTGACTTTCTTTTCTTCTTATACAAACTAATTACAGCAAATACCATCTTTGTATCCTCTCAGAGGGTAGCCGGGGAGCATTGCAGACAGTGCACCCCAGATAATATTGCTTCCGAAGAAAATCCAGAGAGATGTTGAGAATCAGAAGAAAAAAAAAGGTTGATTTTATCATGTTTCACAACTTTCTCTCATGTGTAAAGATTAGTGTTTTAAACTGTACAAAACTCTGTATCCAATTGTTGTCTCGTGTTCTCTTATAGAAATGTAGCAGGTGTAGTGTCCCAGGGCGATGACCTGCTGCTGCAGTTCTAAAACAAGCACTTGAGAGGAATCATCAGATTCTTTTCTCATGGGCTTCATGGAAAAGTAAAGACACTGAAAAGTTGCAAAAGTATATTTCATCAGTTTGATGTCATGAGTAGAAATCAATAAAACAAGACCGATTTCTCTCCAATTAGAACCCAGAATTCCATGTGTTTTGATATTTACTGACAACAGTTGCCAAAGTCCGGCTCTGACACTGACTCAGGAGCTCTCCACTCCCACCCTGCAATGCATCTCTGAGATAGAACCATGGTTGTTTGCAATTGTGCCTCTCAGTTCATTACGAAAGTAATCAGGCACACGTGTTCTCACAATCAGAGGCAAGTGTGTAATGTCCACTGACAAGCACGGGTGTTGCTATTTTGTAGCATTATCTGTACCTAAATTAGAAATTGCCACCAAAGTCAGAGGCACAAGTAGAAGGGAGAAGAGGAAGAGGAGGAGGAGGAAAGGAAGGACAGAGGAAGGAAAGAGAGAGAAGGAAAGATGGAAAAGAGTGAGAGAGGAAGGAAAGGAAGGAAAGATATTAAGAAAAAATTAGAAGGATAGAAGCCTGAAATTTGTGCTGATTTAACCTCTCATTTTGATAAAAGGAACCAGTGATTGGAAGAAAGTAAAGAGTTTCCTCAGGTAACTGTAAGAAATTCCTTCAGAAAATTAGGAAGACCAGGATGGAAGGTGGGGGTGGGGTAAAATAGAAAAAGAGCGGGGAGCCACAGTCTCTAGAGAAAATAAGGCTGCCCTATCAAAATATGCATGTTTTCTTATCAAAGGAAGCCCGACTTGTGTCATTCAAATCAGAACTTCAGGAATGTGGCTAAAGCGATCAATTTCTTTTCACAAATAACAGATGCATGAATGCTTTACACTCCCCTCCCAGAACATTTTTTGCATCCTTAAAAATTACCACCTTAGTGTCTGAAATACCCTGCCTCCCCAGAGATGCCTTGGGGTCTGGGGGAAGCACTTCAAGTCCCACACCATGCTTTCCTGAGAAACACGGTGTTGCTGAAGTATAAACAGAGAGCGCTCTTTCTTTGACCCACTCTGCAGCGTGATGGGGTAGTGTTGTTAGTTTATGTGAGGGAAAATAGCATAGGCTTTCTGAAAAAAAGTGGAATTGGATTAAGGCCTTTGTGCACGCCTCAATGCTGAGGGGAATTAGCAAGGGTTGTAGGCACTTAAAGGGGCCCTCATGCCGAAGCTTATCCCAGATTTTGCACAATAAACATTTGAATATCAACAGTGTTTTGCAACTTGCAGCACTAATGTATAAACTTCTCTCTTTTGAAACTCTCAAATCCTTCCAAATGTCTGTAACACTCGCTACATAAACATATAGAAGCTAGAGTAGAAAAACACCTACTCAATGGTGTAAGTCTGCTTTTTAAAAGATCTTTCTCCCTTTCTATCTCCAGGATCTAGAATGTTTTATAATGGCTGGCTGGTTTAAGGACTTTAGATGCTCTATTTAATTTTAATCATTCAACTTGCTCTCAGGCTTTGCATTCTGATATGGGGGAGGGGAGTGTCTCAGGCCTGGACAAGGATACGTGACTGAGTTCAGAACTGTTTGAGCCCAGATTTTTATGGTTGGATTTTTTTTTTTTTTTGAACTTCAGAATCCTAAAGTATCTTTTGTTTTAAAAGGGATCCTTGTGATGATTTCAAAGAACAATCCACCTTGGGAAAAAAAGGCTATGTTGTAGCTCACTTACTACCTTTTTGGGGAATCAGAAGAAGAAAGCCAATTCCCACCCAGAAAACCTAATCTGATACCCTGCCGCCTGGCTCAAGGCAGTAGGCTGAGGTTTGTAGCAAGGACATCCAACATCAAACAATTATTTCATGTTCTTGACATTAAGCAACTTCTATTTTTCCTCTTTTCGAATCCTAAACTCTGAAAAGCGTATCAACATGTTGCAGAGCAGGGAGAAGACGGGTTGGTAGGGAAGGAGGAAGGGAGGGGTAAAGAGAGAGAGAGAGAGAGAGAGATAGATAGAGAGAGAGAGAGAGAGAGAGAGAGAGAGAGAGAGATTTTCCCACTCTTCCCAAATCCATCAGGAGGCAGGCTTGGTATTTTGTTTTCTGAACACAGAATCTCTCTAAAGGCAATAAATACCCTGTGTGTAAGCCATGCCTTGGTATCATTTCATAAGGTTTGGGTCTCAGTTGCAACACCAAACACATTTCATCAAAATCTCTGCAGTTTAAGAAACTTGATGAATAAACAGATCCCTCCTTCCTTCCCAGCAGGTAGAGAGGAATCCTAAGAAGGCAGCCTGGTGCTAATGTAGTCCACCCAATTGAGAAATTTACTGGGAAAATATATCTAGAGTGACCCAAAGGAGTAATGAAACACTTGTTTGAAATTATTATTTTTTTTTTTTGGTAACTGTGCTCATTTCATGCCTGAAAAGACGTTGGTAAAAATCCAATTGCACTGGGGGCCAGTTGGGGATGGTGCAGGATGAAGACATCACTGTCCGCAGCAGCTCAGGCGCTTGTGGAAGCACTTTGCCTATTGAATTTGATACAATGACGTGTAGATGAATAAAGTTATCTCCAGTTCTGAATAGGATGGTGTCAGTGGGAGGGTAAGAAGGGGGAAACTTGCAATCTGAAAAGAATTCTTTTTTCTCTCTCTCTCTTTTTCAAAAAAAAAAAAAAAACTTGAAGGTCAGGATCCAGCTGCTGGGCAAGAGGAGAATACAACAAAATGCTGGACGGGCCCAAATAAAGAGGACTATGGACACCAGAAACACATATTGCAAAAGTTGCTTGCTTCAAGTAACTAAGGTATTAACATCTATTTCTATAGGCAAAGAGCTATTTTCTCCCGTTAAAATGCCTTAGACTCTGATGAAAAACATAGGAATAACAAGAGCATCCGTAAAAATCACAGCTTTTAATGAAACAGAGGAAACAGGCCATCAAAGGTAGGAGAAAAGAAGAAATTCTAATGATTATGGCTTAATTCTAATAGATTATAATTATTATGATTGGTACGAGCCAGCTTCTGACTGACATTCCATTTTCCCCCCATTTAAGCTTTCATTTAAAGGGTGGGGGTGGGTGAATGGGGGGAACTAACAGCCATTAATTATTCTGCAGGATCTCCTGCTTAACTCCATACAAGGCCTTTAATCAGATAGAGTAAAGAGATAAAACCTTTCAATGTGAGTCTTCAGAGTCCCACTTTTCCCAGCCAGTTCGCTCTCCATCCGTTTGGAAAGTTAACGTTTTGATTTCTGGCCATCCTAGTTTCTAGGACTGGCGGGGGGTCAGATGAGGAGTAACTCAAAGGTGGGAGAATTGATGATGAATTGGCTTGATCTGCTAATAAATGTTTATTACCAATTCTCACTGCTATTGATTCCTTTGACATTTAAAAAAAAAATGTGCTGGCATTTCCCTGGAGCCACAGGGATCCCTGCACACTTCTTTTGATCAGAAGTTGTGCCTCTGTACTCTGCTGTGGCTTTAGAAGACAGAATGAGAAAAGGGGAAATGAAGGTACGATATTGGAAGTCCATCCTATAAGTAGGGGGGGAAAGACTCCTCCTGCCATATGCTACAGCGGTTTGCTTTTGTTTTGTTTTGTTTTGTTTTGCTATGCAGATGCATCTGTAGAAAGTCATCTCAAAAGTTCAAACTCTGAGTTGACGTCCATTTATTGTTAACTTCATGCTAAGGTGTTTTTAACTGGCCTTCCTACCAGGTTACCATTAGGATTGGAGGCAGGCTCCCTGAAGGATTTATTTTGAATATTGCACAGTGGTGAGTTAGTTGACCATGATCTTGCCAACTTACAAAAGGGAGAGATGGGCGAACATTTTATTCCCTTGCATTTTTGACCTGAGAATTTTATGAGTCCAGGATGAACATTTGAACTTAATCATTGTAAACATGATTGTATGTTAGAAGGATATCAGTATGAAATTTCGCTGAATGTTTGTCACATAGGCAAACTCATCTTGCCAAGGGGAAAGCCAGTTAACCTTGATTTAAAACCATGAAACACTAATAACAATGGAGAAAAACTAAATTAACACACTTTCTTATATAACATGATAGCTATTTAAATTTTAATAAAGTCGCTTATCTGCATGCCTTTCCCCCCCCTATCTTGGAAAGACAAGTCTGGAGATAATCAATAGATTGAGCATGTCATGCTATAGGGTGGCCCAACATTTTAATACATCAGTCTTTTTGTACTTCAACTGGAAAAAAATGGGGATGAGTTTCTTCAACACACATATGTTGCTATGAGATTATTGACACACTATTGTGCGGGTGACAGAGGTAAAGAAATTCAGAATGTGAAATTGCTAAGGTTTCTTTAAAAATGTCTTTGCAGAAATGATAGTTTCTCTTGTGTGGTCCTCCATGCTGCAGTGAACAGCTCTGTGGCCGCAGTTGTTAAAAGGAGGATCGGTGGCATGCTGTGTGTATAATGTAACTCTTACCAACGACTTGCAGAGATTAGGAGGCTGGCAGAAAGATGTCAATGGAGGTTTAAGGGCTCTGCTTTCTGAAGTTGTTGGGAGTTAATAATTAATGAATATCTTTCTTTGATGGCTCTTTTATATTTGGATTTGGCTGCCCGAAAATCAAACACAAAAAAAAACTTGATTTTGCTTGTCATTAATTTTGACTTTATTTAAGAAAATTGTGTGTGTGTGTGTGTGTGTGTGTGTGTGTGTGTGTGTGTGTGTGCATTTTAGCATCATAGTCCTTTTTGCTTGGCCTTGGTTTAATATGGAGATGAAATCCTTGATGAAGAAAACTGTTTGAATGTATCAGGGTTGGCACAGTGGTGGTGTGTGTGTGTGTGTGTTGTTTTTTTTTAACAGTTAGTACGTTTTAAGCAGTTTTCAAGTCTTTCAGATGGGATGGATCCAAATAACCACTTGATACAATATGTTCACAGAGGAGTTCCTTGCCTCACACTGTGTAATAATTTATTCTGAGTTCCTTTAGCATATGACACTTAGGCTGATATTTTATTCTATGCTGCATTTTAAAGGCGAGGGGGAGAGTTACATAATCACCTATAATAAGCAAATGTTAAATGCATTTCTGTCTATATGCTAGTCTCGTCAGCTAATAGACAACATTTTGACCAAGCAAGTAGAAAACATATTAATTGAGAAAAATTAAGTTTTGAAAAATATCCAGCCTTGAAGATGTTCAGATAAATTGTTGCCATAGGATACATGTAATTTATCACAATCTTTATTTGTACCAAATCCATTATGCCTCCAAGCATTGATCTTAGCACTAAGACAGCGAATGTACCACGTTATCAGCATTGGGTAATACTTCATTAGGATCACACTTAAAGTCATTTCAAATGTCTTTTTTTATGCCAAAACAATTCCTGTTGACTCATTTCCAATTTCTAATTATATGAATAATTATTTCTGAATCCCACAGTTCTCGTAAGTAGCATCTATTTTAATAACTGCAATTGATACTTCCATCAGTTAATATACTGTCTTGCCTCAGCAAATAATCAAACATCTGCTGGTTGTGTTTGCTGTCACTGAGTAAATGATTTTATTTAAGAGAAATCATGTAAATTAAAGAGGAAGACTGACTATGCAATTTACCATTTTCATTAGCAGAAGCTCGTCATTTCCCGTAAGAACTCCCTCACCTGAAGGAAAGTGGCCTTCCCTTCACTCACTTCCTTAATGAGCTTAGGGAATAGAATTTGATTCTGGAAAAATAATATAAAGATAAATACTATTTGAGTATAGATATTCTTTGCTATTCTGTTGATATTTGATTAATGACCAGCACAGATGATCTTTAGTGTATCATGCTGCTGTGTGTGTTTTGCTTCTTCGGAACTATGGGCTTAGAAATTAATAACTGCTTCCTGAATGTCACTACTACGGAAGTGGAGTACATGCTTCTAAAGCTTTGCTTAGAGGGGTTTTTTTTGGTTCTTTGTTGTTGTTTACTTTTTTGGGGGATTTTTGTTGTTTGTGTGCTTACTTACTTGCTTGAAACCATGTATGAGTCTTTTTGTTTGTTTGTTTGGGTTTTTTTTTTCTTGGTCTCGATACCTATTAATAGACACAGATGACATCCATTTAGAGAAAAAAACGGAAGGCTCCCTGCTCATTCCAACTCCCAATGCTATCAGTGATCTCCTGTAATTGATAAGGGCATTTCTTCCTTGTTTCTGTCTGACAGATGTCAAACGCAGAAGCTGCTGACCTAGTGGGGCATAATATACTTGTTCATGTCCTTACCTGTTTTCACAGAACAAGCTAGAAAAGAAACCTGTCTGCCTGGGTATGTGATTAGTGCTTAGGTTGGACTTGACAATACCTCAGGATGATGTATTAAAGCGATAAGGGATGAAAACAACAACAGATAATAAAAGTTCCGAACCAAAATGCTAACAGGTAACAAGATCATGAACACAAAGAGGGCAGAGAGAAATAGGAAAAGAATATTTTAATCAGTGTAGTAAATAATACTGCTTTAGGAATACACACTTCCATTTAAAAGTGGGGGCTGGGGGAGGCATGTTAAAGATTTTTAAAGAAAAAAAATGTTGTTTTCTCACAATACAACAAAATCAAGTTCACATATTTAATATGGAAATGCGTCTTAGAGCCTAGTGACACTTGTTGCAAAGATTTTCTTTGGACAATTTCTCACACACTAAAATACAGATCTGTATCCTTGTAGGGATAATTATATAAGTTCAGTCTTGCCTAAATGACTATGGCCCTGCTTTACGATTGGTTCAGGATGTCCAAAATTGAAGCCATTTAGAGTACCTTATTCAAAAAGGAACAAAGGGAAGAGCACTACCATAAAGAGAGAGACATTTGGTCATCTTTGATTTAATTCCTTTGAAGTTCCTCCTTTAACTAAAAATAGAAATTACCCTCCTCGCTGTTTTTGTCAAGATCCCTTAATTTATTCCATTGTAATTTTCCAAATTATCATACATTTTGAAGGCTAGAGGAAAAATTATTTAACAGAAATGTTTGCCATTTTAGAATTATTCAAGGAAGAAATCCTGAATTTAGTAGCATGTGTGGCTTCTAAAGGAGACAGTGAGGGACTGAAAGGGATGTGTTACCTGGTTTGTCTATTTCTAAACTTGAGAAAACCTCCATAACATGCACCATTCTTTCTGCTATTGATGATAACTGAACTTAAAATGTATGGTCCTCTTTAGAATGTACAGCCTTTATGTTGATCAGACCAAACTCCAAATCTGCACCTCATTTTCCTTAATCATAAATGCACATTCGGACTGGCAGAATCTACATGGAGAATAAACATCTCTTGCAAAGTGTGACCTCTCTGCCACAGCCACTGTATTATCTTTCGACTTGGATGAGATTAAATATTGTTTTTCTTAAATCGATTTTATGTGTTCCTGCTGTTTTTCCTGTGTCCTTCGCTTTGTACTCTGGTTATGTTACCCTGGGCTCCGAGGAAGTCCACCACTGCAATATTAGAACATGGAAAAAACCTCCGCCATTGTCCCAATGTAATAGATATTGTTTTAGAATATTTGTCCTTGAATTTAAAATAAAAGACATGCTAATAAGTGCCCCTATTCAACATTTTACTCTCCTACACTAAGAAGCTTGTTTTCATTTGATGAAAACTATTAATGCTAAAACAAAAATTGTTTTGAATTCATTTATAAGGGATATGCACCTACCTCTTTAGTTAAAATCAGTGATCCATTAAGGCTTTTCTAGCTTTTTTCCAAGCCCTGAGCATACTGACTATTTAAGTATGAAAGAGCATGAAGGTGGGGGGTAGGTTTAGCTAAATAAAAGATTGCTTGATATCTTGGGGTTCTTTGAAGAGTTTTATAGGCTTAGAGTTCACAGTTTGAATGAAGGACATTTTTTTTTAAACTTTTCTATATGGAAGTTTGTTAACCTGCATTTCAATTATTGAATAATTAATTAATTATACTAATTGCCACAGTGAAAAATTCCATGATGAGCAACTGAAGCTGCAGTCATAAATTGAAGTTTATAGATGTAATGTGGCAATAAAATTGTCTTGGGTATCAGCAGTTTTTAATCTGGAGCATATAGTGTTTACTTATTAGAGAGACTCTGAAGATATTCTAGAACCTTAGCTTTGTAGTTTATAAAACTGGTATTTGAATGCTAAATCTGTTTAATTATTTTATGTGACAACAAAAACAAAAATCACGAGTTATTTATCAGTTGTGCTGCTTTGGCTTTGAAAATTTGCAAATATTGACAAACAAGGAAAATAAACGCCTTTATACATGAAATATATTCTCGTAGACAAAATAACGATGTTTATGTAGTTAAAAATCTAAACTAAAGAGCAAAGAACGATATGTATTTCAAAATATGAAAATTCATCTTTAGGAAATTTTGCTTTTAAAAAATGTATTTAAGACAATATGTTCTTGAAATTCTCTACACTGAGAGAAGAAAATTCATTTTCATTAAATGTTTACTGCCAGTTTTAAAACAAAAACTCTTGCAGTTTATTCATCTTGAAATACTTAAATAAGCCTTAGAACACAATAACAACTAATATGAAATACTTCTCCTGACAAGAATAAACAGAATCAAACCGAGTACACATGAGCCAATATTGACACAAACCACTGAGAGAAAATGCTCTTTCAGTCAGCTCAGCCTTACCCGCCTAGCAAAATTCTCGGCTCCAGTACTGGATTCCAAGAGTAAACAAGATTAAGTCACCAAACTTTTTCCTGCTTTATTTATTACCTGGGATATTAACTTAGAATTTTAATACAATTATTCCTTTGAAAAGTGCCTTGAAATTTTTGTTACTGTCCAAGCGTGGTTTGTCTGTATCAATGGTGTGAAGCATAGAAATAGGTGAAACAAATAAAATTGAGTGAACTAGTAAGTTACTCAAATTGTTGGCTTCCTTCTAATTGAGTGGATCTGAACAATCTTAGATTACTTTTGTTGTACTTTTGTTATTTATTATGGGCCATAGGAACTGAAGTTTCATTGTAATTTTCTGAAGCAGAGCACATTGTGCAATCACAAATTTTATAAAGTAGCGAATTAAAAAATCAAAATGTAGCCCATAAATTGTCATTTGAAGTTCACTTCTGGATATTGCCTTTCAAAAATGACTTTTACATAGAGAAATGTGAAACAATTTCTAAAAGATTACAAATTGTCTTCATAAAATATTACAAATTGCCTCCCCATTCCTATATGTATTACAGTTAAATCTTATTACAAAGTATAGTTACAGAGACTTTTTATAAACTATAATAGAAAAATGCATAATCACACTTTAAATCTCTAATTTGATAGTCTATGAAAAATGTGAGATCTGAATGAAATTATTTTTACTTTATTGCAGCATAGCTTGTGACCAAATGGAAGCATGTTTAAACGGGGGTAAAAATCAGCACTATCTAAAAATTAAAACTTATTTAAAATTATATTTTCAAGGAGAAAATAAAACTATATTAAGGCCAATATTGTTTTTTCAGACTACAATAGTTTACTTGGATGCTACCAAAACAATCATTAAAGTCTCCTCACTTGCTTTGATTAAATCAATTTTGATAAAATTGCTCAGTTGACAAAATCTTAGACTTTTAAAATTATGAAACACAATATTGCACATTCTATTTTGGTTGTTATGCAACTTTTTGAAGAGTACTTAAAGTTAAACAGATATTAGTGCAATATTTACTTAACATTAAATTTATTAAATGATTATTTGAAAATAGCAATACAAAGAACAAAGACAAGTTTTGTTTCATCTTGAAATTCCAGTCATGGTGAGGGGGAAGGTATGACTGTTTTTACTGAAATGTTATAAGAATTATTTCAAATTTAACTAAATTAAAAACTTCAGTGAAAAAACTTGAAAAAATAGGACAGTATCTTTTGATTAGTGAAATTTTTGTTTAGTGGTAAGCTGTGAAAAACATTTATTTATGCAGTAAATTTCAATGTAGAAATGAATTACTCATATTTTACATTTGAGAAACATATATAGTTTTAAAATACTATTGGTATAATTAGCTTTTTACTCTTGATTTATTTAGATGCAAATTATATTGCCTGGACCTAAAATGTCTTTGTCTTTTAAAAATTGCTCAGTGTTTAAGTAAGATTCCACTCTATTTAAATAAAATTATTTTTACTCCTCTAGGATCTGTGTTTCATTGCTGTTGATTTAGAAACCACCTGAAGGCTTCCTGCAGGATAGCTAGTGCTTAGACCGCATGAAATTATTGACCAGTATTCTGTTTGCAATGACCAAAAGAGTAGGATGCTCACTTGCTTCTTTTCAAATTGCAATTCATAGTGTTTTATTTCAATGTTTTCCCCTATGTATCTACCTGTCAAGCTGCCATTAGAAGCCATTAAGGAAATCCTTTTTTCAAAGAGTAATCAGGGATATGGATTATGATTCACAAAAATTTCAGATTTGTCAAAAGATAACATCAATTTGTACAATAAATTGGCTTGTATACTTGTTCAGAATTGACTTACACATACATTCTTAAAATACTAAATGCTTTTCCTGAAGTTGGTGTTTTTTTAATGCTAGTAGTTCTTCACTAAAAACTGGTCTAAGTTACTTAGCTAGGATCAGATTGCATAATAATAAAAGAGAAAATTCTAGAACAAAAAAAAATAGAATACTATCTTCCAAAAATAAAATAAGACAGTTACATCTATAGGCAGCTTCCTAGAGGTTTTTTTTTCCCCTAGAACAACAAATTCCTTGGGTTATGCTATAGTTATTTTTAAAAACCATTTACTAACATGTTGTTAAACTGTTTGATGATTTAACCTTTACTTGTAAGGGAGTAAAAATATTTTACATCTCAACAAAGTAAGGGAAAGGAGATGAAATAGCAAGCCTTTTCAGACACTTGGAAGAACTGGAGTTAAATGACCCTATTGTCTTGAATCTTCTCTGCCAGCACATGATGAATAGGTAAATTCACATAGTACAAATCTGAATTGAAAATATACTGGAACTGGATACTTTCCTGATTAACGTAGTTTACTTATTTAAGCCCATTAAATGTAGAAAATAGTTGGGTGTTTTCATAGTACTAAATTGAGAATTATTCATTTTTATGAGGCTACCTTGCTAGATAGGACAATATGATCAGAATGTAGGATTCAAACTAAAACCTAAAAAGAAACTCTTCTCATCAGCAAACACTCTTAATAGGAATCTTGAAAGTATTTTATTATTCCTAATTTAATTAAAAGGCCTTGAACAGTTAACTAAGTCTACATTAACACACAAGAACATATTATTAGCAAAGCAGTAAGAAGATGTACAAGATCCTGACTTTAACCCTGACTTAATATTTCCCCCTACCCTAAAAGTCACACAGTTTATGCATAGAGTTTGGAAACTTCATAGTGTCGCTAGCTTCACATTACCAATAGAAACTGCTTAAACCAACATATTAATTAAGCAGTGATTTATAAATATTTATAATAAGGATATGCTAATATGATCTCAATTATATTGCCCATGTCTATGTATATATAAATAAGTGATATGTAGGCCACTTAGTACATGTATTTTAGAGATGATGTGTCACATTCCTAAAGCTATTTATAAACATTGTCCCTTGTTTTATTCCAACTGTGTTCAGTGTATGGTTCTGAGGTACCATAGAACCCACATCCAGATGCTTTGAGCAGCTGAGATGTTGTGATCCAGCATGTAGCACAAACCCAGGCACTCAACAAGCCATGCAAAGATGCTTAGCACTGTTTCCTAGCAGGTCTCTCTCCCTAATAGCATAATGTGTCTTTATAGTTTAAAGGAAGTTCACTGCCTGGTACATATCTTCAAAGTAACCTTCCACCTCAGCCTCCCTATGTTGCCACTATAAGATGCATTACCGTTGAGGTTTAGACACAACATTACGGAGAAATGGATGCAGGGCGAATGAACTTCAGGCAAAATGGATGAAAAGGGTATAGGAAATGATGTAGTAGCATAATACACACACACACACACACACACACACACACACACACACACACACACACACACCAAAGCCCCTGCTTTAATAGTCATATTTATGTAAGTTGGCAACGGCACAGAATTGTACAAATTGAATGCATGGCACCGAGTCATACTTTAAACTTCCCCCTGGGTAGTTTCTTGGTTTGCTTAATTTAAACTTGATTGGCCCCTTCTTGCCGTCTCTAATAAAATATAAGGGAGCTCCTGTGGCCATGCAGGCAAAGGGCATGGAGCCGCACAATCCATTTGGCGCCCTTTCTGATACATTTGCTCTGACTGACAGTACAGGGTGATAGGATGGAGCCAGGTGTATGATCTGATGAGCCTGGTGTGACTCGGGGCAACTCCTCTAGACAGCTAAATTAAAAGCCTCCCTGCAATTTTGCTCTTAATCACCCCCTCCCAGGCTGTAATTGGTGATGGTCACTTAACTCTTTCTCTCCTCTACATCACGTGTTTATCAGACCCTTCCAAGAGGATTCAATAGAACAGGCTGCACCGACCTCCCCTGAGCACTGAGGTGTAGCAGGTTTGGACTGTGCCAGCTCTCACCAACCTAATGTGATATATTTCCTTTCCTAATTTGAGTCAGAGAAAGGAGGTGACATGTGTGGGATGAAGTTCCATTCACTTGTACTTTTTCAAATGTCCGTCACAAATGTCGACTTTCAGAAACGAACCAAAAGAGGTATATGCAGATCACCTACGTCAGACCTACAATTGGTTGCAGTAATGAGGTCCCTTAAACATGCTAGAAATAAAGATCAAGTGGGGGGGGTGGGAAACAAGTGTTTCAGAGACCTCCACCCATGAGGGAATGCCTGATAGCATTTAAAACCCACTCAGCCCAGCAAAAGCCAGTAGCTTCTCCCTCTCCAAGAGTGCTGTCGCCTGGCTGCTTTTCCTTTGTGCATTCATTTTTCACCCATTTCATACATTATTGGGAAGTACCATCAAACTAGGATGATTATAGAAGATGTCACAGACCCAGTGCAGCCTGGAAGACTACTGTAGGGAGTGTGAGGATGATTAACTAGGTTTAATAAACACACACTGAGCAGGAGCAAGCACGCAGGACAGGCAGATGAGGCTCACTCTCTGCCAGTAGGAATGCACTATCTCATGGGAAAGAGACTGGACCGTCAAAGGGACATATCACTCAAGTGTCGAATGAAGCATGCAGTCACCAAAACACGTATGAGATACAGATGAAAGATGCAGAAAGAGCTCAGAGGAAGGCCAGAAGTCTTGAAAAAGTGTATATTTCACCTGGTAAGACCTTAGTAAGAAATAACAAAGTCTCTCACATAGCTGAGCTTTAATTGATACAACTGAGATTTACAAAGCTGCCTCCAAGAGCGAAAATGATTGCATAAAAGGAACCAGGGTTCCTCTCAGGCCAGAGTGGATAGAGTGGGTCCATTAGTGGACACCCAGATGGCTTTCTCTTTTTGAACCCTGGTACCCTGTCTAGGGCATCTAGGCTGGAAACTGGTGGAGATGGAAACTTCCTAGGGAGATGCTCTGTTTCTCCTCCCAAGGAGAACAGCTTTCCCACTCAGGAAACTCGGGCTCACATATTATTCAATATGCACATGCAAAGTTCCGAACTGCTTTTGACTGCTTCTGGGAGAGAGGAATAAGAATGCTGTTTTCCAATTCCCTTTGAAAACGGTCCTCAGTTCCACTTGAGAGTCAAGCCAATTCAACTGGAGGCGAAGTTAGAAGCCAGAATCTCTCTCTGGAGAACTTGGAAAGGCAGGGAAGGCGGACCTCATCATTATCTTTAACAATGACTGACTTGGTGCAACAAAAGTGTGGCACTGTCCCCACCCATTGGGTCCATTTAAGCCATCACCACCCTTTTCTTTTTGCTCTGCTTTGACAGACTGAGAAGTGTCTGGCAGGGGATTCTTATACTCACATCAAGACCTGCAGGAAAACCCAGATCCTTTAACCTGCTATATGAGCTGAATCAAACCAAAAGTTGTCATTTTCACAGCAGAGAGAACTGTGGCCAAAGAGAGAGTGGCTTGCTCAAATTAGCAGCTATGTTAAGCAAAAGTGCCACCGGGACCTATGTGCCTGGGACCCGAGCTTAGTGGTCTGCACAACACAAAATGATCTTGTCACTCTGACTCTTGCTGACACTTAGCCCACTCAGACCCAGTGATGCTCAAAAAGATGCTAATGAACCTATCTGTCAGGTAACCCGATAGACTGACAGGGAACAGTTGGAAGTTTCAGTGAAATACTAAGCTGGGTATGGCACTAACTAGAACCTGGGAAAGTAAAGATAAGAACTGTTAGCTATTCTTCATCTCCCTCACTAGCTATCATCCCTAAAGATTATCAACTGCCCAACAGGAGTGCTAGGGCTTCCCTACTGATGCCCATAGGCAGTGAATGCTCATTTGTAGCATTTGAGGCACATTCCTGATACACAGAAGCATGGCCAGACACAGTTGTTCCTTCTGGAGGAGCAGAGTCTCAGGTCTTGAATCCATATACAGACAATGTCTTCATCAAAATGAATGAACACTGATCGTGGTCTCCTTGCATGTCCTTCCGACATGGAGCATTCTATGATGACCTCCAACAGCAAAACAAGCTTCAGAGTCTGATTATAATTCGGAGGCTGCCTCCCCCACCCCTTTCCTACCACTACGGACACCTTCTTACACAGAACTGTGGGAATACGGACAACAGCTGCAAAGCCGCACAAAATACACCAGGCAGAGTTAGAGCCCTGAGCAAAATAGTTCTCTGCTCTCCATCCTTCCACAGAACACACACTCAGGATTATTGATGCCAAGTACGTCCCTTCAGGAATTTCAATGTCTTCCCACTGAGCAACAAATCATATAATATCCAGAGTCCTGATGTGAGCAGCATGAGTTTCCTGGGGGCGCTGTCGAAGACATATGGAGGTGGCTTCCCCTCCTTCATGACTTGCCAGCCCAAATACATAGACCATTTCTTCCTGAGAAGGGTGTGTGCCTCGTTTCAGAAAGCTTTGTCTTATGATTATGATCTTGCAGAGTATGGGGGTAAGTCAATATGTTGGTTACAAGGATCCATGGTGAGGAATACGAGGGTGAGCATTAACCTGGAGAGCTGCCCAGATGGGATTCTTCTCATCCAGATTGGCAACAGACTATGTGGATCCACTTCCTCTCCCCAGTCCATTCCTAAAAATAAGAGAGCTAGCTTTATGATCGGAGGCTTTCTAATCCACTGATGGACAGGCCTGAATATGAAAGGCACAAAGAGATGGGTGTTTCAGGGACACAGGCAAATAGACAGTAAGTCATAAAAGGGATGATATCCAGGGGAGGGGGGAACAAACATTAAGAGCCAGCTTTTGACAAAAGAAGCTGAAGAGATGGAAAAACAGCATGACTTCTGATGTTTAGCCCAAGGGACAACTGAGAGTGGGGCTTCTGTCTGCATTGGGGTTCCAGGGTTTTCTATGGCTGAGTACAAGTGTGGTAGACATTGTGTTTTTTTCTAGAAGCATGGAGGAGCTTTTCAGTGGAAGGCTCAATATGTGTTCAAGTCTTTTGAGAGCAAGAGGGCAGAGACAGCTGCTGCCTTGGGTACCACTGCAGCCACAGACAGGCAAATGGCCTGAGAACTAACAATTAAACTATCTATGTCCAGAACTTTTCTCCTTCACCTCTCCTCCCCATCCAGGGCACAGCCACATAAGATCAAGGCATCCTGTTTACTTTGCAGATCCCCTGACCCAACTACTGAATTTTCCCCATTCAAATGGGAGTCTCAAGGGAAGCATAGCCATAGGCAAAAGTTAAATAAAGATTGCATGCAATTCTGGAATGCTTCCAGTGTGCTAGGCTCTGACAGTACATCTTTATACACTAACTCTGTCCTCCTGTAGCACTCTGGTCATAGGTTATGTTATTAGCTCTTTACAGAGGAAGAAACTTATACATAGGGGTGCCAGCGAGGTGCAAAGATCACACACCCAAGAACTGACACATGGGGGGTTACAAACCCTGACAGTCACTTATGAAAAGAGAAACTCTGTTTACCCCCTGAAAAATACAAAAGTTTCCTTTTCTTGAGATATTCCCCACTAGGAAATTCATGACCACTATGCTATTTCCTAACTTGAAGGTAATGTCCACTCAAACTCCTCTTTCTGTGGTTCCTGGGGTGAGCTATTAAAACTTGTTTTTCTCTCTCTCTCTCTCTCTCTCTCTCTCTCTCTCTCTCTCTCTCTCTCTCTCTCTCTCTCTCTCTCTCTCTCTCTCTCTCTCTCTCTCTCTCTCTCTCTCCCTCTCTCTCTCTCTCTCTTTCTCTCTCTCTTGTCTCTCTCTTTCCCTCTCTCTCTTACTCCCTCCCTCCCTCCTCCCTTCCTCTCTCTGTCCCTCCCTCTTCCCTTCCTCCCTCCCTCTCTCTGTCTCTCCCTCTTCCCTCTATTGTAATTACAGTCTTCACTAGGCAATTGTCAATAGACAATAAGAATTTTTAAAAGAATCTTTGTTGATCTTAAATCCCTGCAGTAAAGAACCCCTAGAAGCTAAACTTTCAAACTGAACAGCAGATAGTGTCATGGGACAGGCTTGGCTGACAGAAAGACAGGGTTCTCCTGCTGCATAGGAAAAGACAATGCTGGCGATACACCTAAGAAACACCTAAGAAAGAGGAACACCAAGATAAGGAGGACCAAACAGACACGGTTTTAAAGAGAATTCAGACCCCGGTTCTTCCCCTTCAGCACACTAATGTGAACTCCTTGACAAAGGAAAACTGAATAACTGGCAAGGTCTAGAACAAAGAAGACAGGTAGAAAAGGGAATTGTTCAATAAACTTAATCCTCCACCCTGTCCCAAGTGAGAGTTATTCACGAACAGCATCAATAAAGAGAGCGGGCATGAGCAAAATCAATGAGGGAAACAGTTTAAAACTCATTTTAGAAAACAAGCTAAAATGTGCCATATTAAAATCCTCTTGAAATTAAAAATATACAGCAGTCTTGGTGGTACTTCATGCTTACAATCCCAGCAACTGGTAGGCTGAGGTGGAAGGACTGCTTTGAGCTTGAGTGAGACTGAACTAGGCTACATACTGATCTCTGATGTCCCAGGTTAGAGATGATACTTAGAGAGGTGAGAAAGAGAGGAAAGAAAGAGGAGAGAAGGAGGAGGGGAGGGGGATGGAGAAAGGGAGAGATAGGAGGAAGACAAGGAAAGCAAGGAGGAGGAGGAGGAAGAGGAGGAGGAGGAGGAGGAGGAGGAGGAGAAGGAGGAGGAAGAGGAAAGAAGGAGGAGGACAAGGAGGGGAAGAATGTAAGAGAGGCATGCTTGGGAGAGAAGCAGCAGGTAAAAGAGTTTGTGTTACAAACCTGAGTGCATGAGCTTGATCCTTGGGACCCCACATAAAGATAGAACTTCTAAAAATTGACTCCACAAAGCTGTCCTCTAATTCCCACATACTCACAATGACAAGTGTGTCTGTTCACAAGCATATGATGCACACATACTTGAAGTGGGAAGGGAGAGGCAGGGAGTTATTAGAGGCAGTACAGTGCCCGAATTAGAAAGCAATCTGAGAGGAAGCTGTAGGACACCGAGAAAACAAGATCTCAGATGAGAGTGAGACAGAAATGGCCAGACTAACCATACTCCAGGTGACACCTGAGCCCCGGAAGACATGGTAGCCAGAGAAAGGCAAGTCAGGAGCCAAGGAAAAGAAATGGGTTAGGTGACACATCTGATCATCCTCAAAAAAGGGTTGGCATGGCATCTGTGATGTAAATGAGGAATACCATCCTAACTAAAAAACATTTTGGCATGTGTATGTGTGTGTGTGGCACACCTATGTTGAGTACATATGTGTAAGTATGCTTGGAGGCACCCAAAGTCATTATTGGGTATCTGCTATGTTTGTTTCCCACTTTATTTATTAAAGCAAATTCTATTGCTGAACCCATAGGTCATGGATTCTAAATAATCGATCTTGCCTGCTTGCCCAGAGATGCCCTGCTTCTGCTACCTGAGTCCTGGAATTGAAGGTAGGCCACATGTGCATCTGGCCTTCCTAGGTCTCCTGGGACCAACTCCAGTCTTCACACTTTCATAGGAAGGATTTTATCCTCTGAACAAAATTCACGGTCCCTGTGAACCAGAAGCTTCAAATAACTAAAACTAAAGTTCTGGAAAACTATAGTTTAATGTGAAACTTCTTAATTCTTAATTCTATTTTTAGTATAGAAATGATATACCAAACAGGACAGAGATATAGAAAGTTTGCCAAGATGTCAGAGAAAACATTGCAGTGGATCCTTGCATGAGAAAATATACCGTATATATGCAAAAGATGTTCAAAATTACTAATCAAAGGGGAAGGCAAATAAAAACCACAAGAGATACTGGCATCCCAATAAGAATAGCTACCATTAAAACAAAGATAAGTGCTGGCCAGATGCAGAGAAAAGAAACCCCTTGTCCATAGTTAGTGGGAGTGCAAAGTCTGAACACAGCAGGAAAATCCCTCAAAATTATTGAGTCACCACAGAATTCAGCACTTCTCAAATTGGGTTATATATCCCAAGGGAATTGAAATTGATAAAGTCGTATGTGCATTGCTTGTTTATGGAGTACTTTCCACAACAGCCAAGACATGGAAACAAAGTGAATGTTAATCAACTGATCAGCTGATAAAGAAAATGCTGGAAATGGACTCAATAGAATACTAATCAGTTATTAAAAGGGTTAGGATCCTGTCATCTGTGGCATCATGGACAGAACTCAAAAATAATTCATTGAAATAAACCAGACAGATGGCAAGCTCCACACACTGCCACTCAGGAACCGTGTTCATTCCCCATCTCGGATTTCAACAGGTATGCATACAAACTCTGGGGATTTTATCACATAAGTAGAAATTTATATTCTTTATCTCTCAGTATTAGTAGCTCCATCTAATCTCAGAGTGCACTAAAACTATGCTTCATTCTAGATTCTTGTGCTGCTGCATGACCTCTCCCTGATTCATCAGCCGGATTTTTTTTTTTTTTTGCATAAACAGATTCACATTTTCCTTATAGAATGTGGACTTGAAAAAATAGAGCTTGTCACTCCATTTACACACTTCTTGTAGCCAGATTTTGTCTTGGTTTATAAACTTTAGATCATAGATATATACACACAAGTACATACACAGGCATAGAAGGAGATATACATGCACACACTCACGCATGCACACACTATCCAGATAAGGTTCACATATGTCCCCAGTGATAAGAGACATTTTAGCCAAGACAGAACCACATGTCCAAACAGTGAAGGCTTATCTTTGAGTGGACTCTGAGGCAATATGCTCTTTGGTTGTAAGAACACATTCCATTCCAAGGTAGCCACGCAGAGCAACCATTCCCAGCTCCCCAGCTGTTTTGTCCTCAGTGTCCATCTCTGCCTGTGTCCCACCTTCTAATCGTCCTGTTCCCATTGCTGCATGCTATGACTAACCTTTTGGTTTTCTTCCCCCCTTGATCTCCTGCCAAAACTACCACGGGAATACTCCCTCCTGGGACATAATGAAACTTACGAGGCTCAACTAAACAGACTAGGTTTTGGAAACTCCAAAAATTAAAAGACTCACAAAAGCATGCCCCATGGTTTCAAAAAGAACAAACAGTTGCTGGGAGGGGAGGCTTTTCAATCAGCTGAGCTGCCTGTATGTATAATAAGGAACTTCCAGAATATAGCTTGGATGAGTGGTTAACCATGCTGAGGTAAGCTTCCAAGTGATTCAGCTGCCTTTGAAACCCCCTTGCTCCTCTAAGCAGTCCCTTATCAATACTCCATCAATACTCCTGTAGGCAACCCCAATAACTCACTGGTTCACCAAACTAAACTTCCATAGAATCATTTTCTTTTGTCTGGGGAAAGTAAAGGTAATGTAGGTTTGTAGCATAATTGTAGTGATGGCATCAGGAAATTTAGAAAGCAGAGCTTCTTTACCATACACGTGTCCTGAATTTTTATTATTTTTCCCAGAATGGTCTAAAATAATGTCTAATAGGTGTAAAATCCATATACTTATCGAACAAATCCATATTTGAGACATATTTCCATGTTCTCCTGGAAAGGCTGGAGAGCCCTCTCTGAATAACCCTAAAGGCTTTGCCGCCAGGGAGACCTGGGTTGGAGTTATATCTCTGCATTCTGATCTGCACATTTTAGAGCCACTCACACAGGAGGCAGAGAGAGTGGCCTGGTGTTCATGTCTAATATCAAATTCGATGATAAGGTTGGTTTTCTTCTCCAAATCAGGAAGGCACTTGGTAATTTTAATCAACTGTGTGAATCTTCTGACTATTTGCACCAATGGGCAGGGCAGACAGATGCTAGGAAATGAGCCCCACACTGGGCTTCAAACTATTAACAGGGACTCATTGATTCAGAGTTTTAAAATCAAAACCAGGAAGTCCGTGTTCCATCTGGAGGGCTGATCCTGGGAAGGTCCAATAGTGACTTGTATAAAACCTTGGAGTTGTCATCTATTTGATACAGAACAGCTATTTGCCATTTCCCATAAAAGCAGTGGGAAATTGGTTTAAACTGCAAGGATTTGAGTTCAACATGAGGGGAAAGCTCCTGACAGTAGGAATGGTCAAGCAATGAAACAAGTTAACAATAACAATTGTTGAATGGATTGCCCCAGGCTCTTTGGACATTGTTCCCCACATGTCTGGAGGGGGATGGGATATAACCTTCCTATTAGAGACCTCCTAGGATACTTTCCAGGTCTCTGCTTCTTAATTAGTTCAGCATGCTTCTGCATTAATAGCATTATAATCCTGGTGGCAACTGATTAAAAAAAAACAAAAATCAATTTCCCTCTCAAATCCCCCAAACAAGGTGTCTCTTGCTCACCCATGCGCAACAAAAGCAGCGCTCTGCACGGTTTCATTCCTATGCTTTTAATTTCTTCAGTGAAGTTTTAAAACCAAGATTGCCATTAACCAAAGTTTAGCCCAGGAATACGCTGAATTATAAACTGGTAGAAATACTGAATAGAGATATACAATAGCAATATTAACGGGACGTTAGCCGCGATGCCAATAGTATGTCACCACAATGCAAGGAAATCATGTGAAAGTAGCTGCTATTGTAGATAAGGGGTGCCGCTCTTAATAATGGATTTTCCCTGCATTACTTCTGTGCTTTTAACATTTTTTCCATCATGAACAGTGACCTTGGAATAATGCTAAGAACCATATTTTGTATTTAACCTAAATACCAAATTTAAAGACTTAAATAGATAATACAAAGGGCTTGATTCCAAGCTGCTGAAGATTGAGCAAGGTCATAGACTGTGGCTACAAGACTCATATGTAATGGAAGTAAATCTTTTTTATTGAAAATATGCAATGCATAACTACATCCTTTCAACAATGACAGGAATATTTTTATGAAAAGGGGAAAAAATGGAATGGTATTGACAGGTGGAGAGAGTGTAGGTCCCAAAGAGAGGTGGGAAGGGCTCTAGCCTTCTCTTGGTAATCCCCTGCTGCTCTCTCCCAAGACCCCCTAAAAAGATGTCTGAGGCAAGGACATTGTCTTCGCCATTGCCCCCCCCCAATCTTCCTATACTGTCTTCTAACATAGATATGTGCCAGCTGTGTTCCTGCTGAGATTGGCTCACATTGTTACAAGTCTTAGTCTCTGCTCTAGGAATCATGACACCAACCAGCTGGCCAGATGGATTCACCAACCCTGCAGAGTAGTAGGAGAGATCTGGGCCAGGGAAGACTGTGGTCTCTGGACACGGCCTCCTGTGTTGCTTGCTTCCCCTCCCACCTCTGAGCACTAACAATACAATAGCAGTGGCCTAGGCAATGGCCATTAGACTCTGTGCTTTCTACTCTCTATCAAAAGAGGGGAGACAACAGTGACACCATCTGTAAGATTAAGTGAGTTGGTGCTCATAAAACATAGAGGATGTGACAGTATTGGCTCCAAGAGTGAAAACCTTGGCTTCTTCAGTCTGGGGTCTGTTGGTCAGATATGCACAAAGCCAGATGTGATACTTGAAATAATGTGTCACAGAAGAGAAGAGGTCCATTTCTTATTTATCTGAAAGTATGTGAATATATGTAGTGTGTGTGTGTGTGTGTGTGTGTGTGTGTGTGTGTGTGTGTGTGTGTACGTGTGGACACGCACTAGTGAGTGTGGACAAGAAGCATCTTAACTGAAAAGACTTCACTTGTCCAACTGTCCCTCAATAATAAAGTTCGGGTTTGCACTGTTTTCTAAATGCTTGGCTTTGGAAAGGCTGGAGGAACTCTGTGAGTGTCATTGTTCTCATTTAGAGAATAAAGTGATTGTGGACTTAGGGAGTTCGAAGGAGATGCCATAAGTAAAAGAGTTTATATTAAAAGAGACTCTAATTCAGAACTTAATTCTACTGTAACTAACTCCCCATCTGTCTCATTTGCATTTCAGGTCAAATAATATTCTATGAAATGATAGTGTTTACTTCCTTCTCTAGTAATTTTTGTACATCGTTCTAAAAAGTCTACTTCCTGACAGAAACAAAAAAACAAATGGTAATAAAGCTGCTCTTGTCTGCTCTGACTTCCATAATGTGACAACCTCCTGTCTGCACATTTTATCTTTCTGCCCCTGAGAAAGAACTGTCTACTCTCTCTTACCTAGTCACATCTCTCTCTATTTCTTTATTTACTTGGTTTACTTTCAAATGAAATTATCTGAAGAAATTACTAAGGAAAGCTTGTCATTTGTTGAATAAAATGCTAGCTTCTCTCCCCTCCCCCAATTTCTGTATGCTATTATGTGTAAACAAAAAGCAAAACCACACGTTCCCACCAAAACACTTTCATGAAAACGTCTTCATAGAACCCATTGTTTCAAAACTAATGGAGTGCTGTGAGCTTGCCCTGAGTCCCCCTAGTTCATCTAACTGCATGGATGCCTTTAAGCTCCCTCCACACGGGTCAAGAAAAGGAATGCTAGACTCCAACAGTAGCTGTATGCCTGAGCTTCTGATTTGTTCTCTCCTCTGCCCTCATCATACACAAGAGGAACATCACAGACAGGGAAAAAGGGAACCACAGCTGTCACACTGAGAAAATCCAGGTTCTATCAGCCCCAGGTTCTCTAGAATGCAGACCACCCAACCCAAGCACAGAGAACCTCACTCTGTGAGGCAAAGGTATCCACCTAGGATACCCAGGTGGTACAGCACAACAAAGGACCAGAAAGTTGCAGGAAAGGATGTGAATGGCAGAATGAGGAGGAAGAAAGAAAATTAAAAATACAAAGAGGATATGGCAGCTGTATTCATTGAGAACCTACTGTGTGCTAAGCATGGTCACCTGTACACCTTACAATAACTAGCAGAGAAAAGCTTGTCCTTCTAGTTTCCAGGGTAGAAACCGAGGCCCAGTGAGAAGACCTCTGCATACAGAATCTTATTCTCAGGTTGCCAAGCTTTCTGCTCACAAGTTACCCCCCAAACACAATATAAGAATTAGGTCTTTGTTCACTAAATAGCAGTTACATCTATGTCTGGGTTATGCTGCTGTCGGGAATGGCAGAGTCCCTGTAATCAGGAGGTCGACTCTTCTCAAACTCCATTGCACTTTATAGTAATGTATGAGAAAGATGAACAAATGGGTGGCTGTGCCCATTCTGTATTTCTTGCAGTATTAACACTCTGAAATGAACCATTTATATGCTTCTTGCAGAGTGTGTGTTGGGGGAAACTATCTCTCTTGACCCTTTGTACTTGCAATAAAAACAAAGTCTATGCATTTGGTTCAAAATATCAAGATTCTTAAGTTTCAGGTTTTCGTTTTCCATGCATGCCCAATTCTTTCTCAACTCAGAGTTTTCTAGGGCTAGAAGTCCTCCCCAAGTTCAAGTCCAACCCTTTGGGTTCTGATAACTGCTCTTCTATACACCTCATCTCCCCAAAGCATCAGTAGATCAGCCATACTAGCCCAAGCTCCCTCAGGCTTCATTTCTATCCATTATCCCCAAATACTAATCTTCTTTGCCTACATCAGTCAATATTTTTTGTACTGAAGATTTTGAACTCTGGTTCTGTGTCTTACTCTATCTTGCACTTCTAACATTCTGAGATGCAGTGAATTCTACATTTTTGAGTACTGGAGATGAGTTAGTTCTAGCCACCACTTCTCTCTCCCTTCACTACCTCCCAGCTGTTTCTCTCCTTCCCCATCTTCCTGCCTTCAGACATCTTGACATGTTGCTTATAGCAGACAAATTGAGCATATCCCAGCACCCCATGTCAACGTAGACTCACATAAAAACCAAACAGCAAGTAAATGGAAAAGACAAGGCTTGGATTTCCCAGTACGTCTGCTATCTGATCATATTTTAATTCTAGACATGTGTTTTCCATTGTTACTTCCTGGCTCAATTAGGTTACTAGACATACAAGGTAAACTTTGTGGAACAGAAAAATCCAGTGCCCAGGTGTTTCTGTGAGATTCACATTCTATACAGTGGGTCCCAGGAATTTCCCCCCACCCAGAAGAGAGAAGTAATTAACATGCAGTCCCGGCTGTTGCAAATATAGGAATGGATCCAGGAATCCACTTCCTTTCTGTTTAGTATATCATAGAGTTCAGAAGCCCCTTGGTGGAAAATGAGCCAACAGAGCTCATCAAACCTAGGTATTGCTTTAGGTCTAATTGCCTGCCGCTTTTTAGGAGGCCTGTTCTCTCAGACACTAAAGTGTGCTTTGACTACAAGGAAGGGGTCAAGGTGCGAGGAGACTGCAGTGTTAATGTGGGTGTCACATAAATGCATTAGCTGGGTGGACCAAATAAGGGGAAATATTTTGATGGGAAAATGGCATTTAGAAGTGTTAGTGCATTTAAAACATTTTCCCAGTGTGGTTACATTAGCAGCCCTAAACAATCAGGGGCCAGGAGGTGTTGTTGCAGGGATTGTTAGCTTAAAAAGTTACCCTTGTTCTGACACCTATTAATAACCACCTCTGAAAAAATTATAAAGCATAGTGAAAAGAGAATTGTGTGTCTGTGCCTGGAGATGGTCCATAACTGTGATTCATCCAGACAAAAAATAACTATATGGCATCATATATGTTTGATTCTCTGCTGAACAAGAAGCTTTTGGCTAGGAAGTCTATTGTTAATTCTAGGTCCTGATGGCATTCAGGGCCTTTACTTGATATTTCCTACTTAAGGAACATATTGTATAATATTCTCCAAAGAAAAAAAAATCACATGCACGTTTATTTCAGATTTTGAAAAAAAAAAAATGTCAGTCCTTTGGCTAAAGAAAACATTAACATATGGGAGAAAGCAAACTTTTATCATCCTGAACTTTTTTTTTCTTCCACTGTCTATTGCAACAAGTTCCAGAAGTCTCCCTCTGGTTGAACTATGCTTTGTCCCATTGCAAGAAGGGTATCTGAAGGAGGGATTTCACTGGGGACGCTGTCCAGAATGGCTACGCTACCCAAATGCCAATGGCTGACTTACTGGACATAGCACTATGAAATTTCTACCGCCTGCTGCTGTGAAGCTTAGACATTTTATAAAAAAAGCTTGCCTCTGGCCATACCAGCGGGGGCTGTGATACACTCACTGTCATAATATTTAACAGAGATTTAAAGGGATTACAGAGAAAGGAAATATTTTAGTGTAAGTTCAGCTCTGAAGCCAGACTTTGGCTTCACTGGGCAAACGAAGCCAATTGTAGACACATTCTTATGTCTGAGAGATCATTTGGTATAAGCCACAGATCTTTCAAGAGGTGAACATTGGCAAGGCCCCACTTAACAACAGGGTTACATTGGTTTATGCGACCTACAATGGTTCTTTCATTGTCACAGATAATCACACTGCAGTACAAAATCTTAAAACCCTGCAAGGTCAGGCTTAGATAATTCTAGAAGCCATGTTCTCTAGTTCCTTGCATCTCAGAGGTTTAGATTCCAGGGCTACATCATCAGCAACCTCAGCTGAGGCATCCATGCATAAGGACCACTATCAAAACCCAGACTGAAGGGCCACTACTCTCAGCCCACCTTTAACATGAATCTTCCCTTCAGCTCTGTACCATGGGTATCATTAACCCATTTCATTTGTGAGGAAGCAGAAAATCAAGAGAAGCTGGAATTTTCTGAGCTCTTAGCTAAAATACCCTCACATGTACACCAGTGTCTATTTGAATATTGTTAGAGTGATAGGGAATGTGCTATCACCCAAAGAAATCATCTCTGTGATAAAAGTTTCCCTTTTGTTCCTATAGATGGAAATGTTGCCCTTTGATTAAAATCCTTCCTGTTGGGACCCTCAGAGCAGATGTAGCATGCCTTTTACAGAGAAATCCTGGAACCATCTGGAGACATCAATTATAGTTCTTTGTGCAAATCCTCTTTCCTTCCAGCTAAATTCTGGGCCCTCTGCTCTTGTGCCTTCACATTTCCTGTGGGTAATGATGTGGCATACCCTGAAGATTCCAGGACAAGACCCACTTCTTATCCATCTCCTGTCCCCAAGACCTGGCACCATACCTAGCACGTGAGTTTTCTGTGTATTTTAAGGGATGTACATGCTCAGCAAACCTTGACTGTCCTGAAGGTTTGTCTTTCAAGTCTGGCAGTTTTCCCAACTCTTCACAGAATGTGAAGTCAAAATGAAGTCCACTCTCCTCAGATGATGTTGTTACTAAGGGCACTAACATGTACCCAGTCTGGGTGAACACTTGGATTCTGATGGCCTCTTCAACTTACTGACTCATTCCATAATCCTGGGAAATACGCTCCCAGGTCTTGGGATTGTTCCTTACTCACGTTGTACTAAAGAGTAGCATTCAGACCTAGGTCCTAGGCTTTGTCCTACTAATTTCAGGGCTATAGTACTCTAGCATAGGGGGATATTTTGGGGTCTTTATGCCTACTGTGGGCAAATGTTGTTATCCTTTCTGAATTTCCTTTGTTGTACAATTTGGGAAAATCTAGAGCTTAGTCCTGATAATTTTGTATTATCTTAATGTTTATTTGCTTACAAAAAAGATTTCACTTTTGCCATTTTTCATACAAAGGTTGATGCTGTTGCTTCTCTCTGTCCTCTTCTCCATCCTCTTCACTCTCTTGTGTCCTCCCACACACTGTAGGCTCTTTCCTGCTTTCATGTCATATGTGACCTGCCTTCTTCTCACCATCTCTTGTCCCCTCTCCTGGTATCCATCTATTTTCATAGCCTATACCTAGTCTCACAGTCCCTCATTGGCATACATATAAACAGTGAAAGTTACTTTCTCAATATAAAAGAGAATATGTACATGTATTACTATATATGCCATATTTTCATAATCCATGCTTCTGTTTATGGCTATAGAGTCAGGCTCCATTTCCTTCCTTTTATGACCAGAATAGCAGGAAATATAGATGTACGTATACTCAAAGGTTGGATTTAGAGCCCCTTGTGATATGCCCAGGAGCAGTATAATTGATTTGTCTGCTACATGTATATTTAATTCCCCACACTGCCTTTCATAGCAGCTACACTAGCTTGCACTCTCACTATCAGTGAGTAAGGTATTCTTCCTTTCAGTCTTTTTCATCGTCTATTGTCATTTGTCTTCATCACTCAGATCAGGGGGTGAGAGGGAATCTCAAGGTGGTCTCACCTTGAAGTTGCATTTCCCTACTGGCCAAAGGTGTTGAACAATTTTTAGTAGTTATTAATAGTTATTTAAAACACTTGTGTTTCTTCTGATAATTGTCTGTTCATTTCATTAGTCTATTTATTGATTGCTAATTTTACACTGGGTATTTAGTTTCTGTAGATCTTTATATATTGTGGTTACCAACCCTCATTCTGAGGACTTAGTTGATGTTTTATTTGAGTGGGCTCTAAGAGGAAATCCTTTCACTTAGGATGGAAACTACTTAAAACATGTTAAAATGAGACATGAAACAATAAGGTATTTTCAAGGCAGGCTAATTATAGGGCAGTAAAGCAACATAATGTAATAAGATAAAAACAGACCATTCTACAGGGAAGTTCACTGAGACAAGAAGGAAGCAACTTGTTCAAATCATCTTCAAGATATCCGTAAAACTGACCAGATTCTCTTGACCTCCTCAAGACTATATAAGCAATAAAGACTGCTGAGAGTTGATCGAAGACGAGTGCTGCCTGGAAAAGGCTCAGATCGGTTCAGCTGCCTAGAAGAAGCAGAGACCAGCCGCACCATCCTGGATGAGGCAGAGGCAGATGGATCTCTGTGGGGATCAGGCCAGTGTGGTGTACATAGCAAATTCTAGGTTAGCCAAGGCTACATAGTAAGACTTGGTACAGAGAGAGAGAGAGAGAGAGAGAGAGAGAGAGAGA
>NW_022196904.1:60364068-60379058 GCF_008632895.1 Mastomys coucha
AGAGAGAGAGAGAGAGAGAGAGAGAGAAAGAGAGAACCCACAGCAGTGGATTTATCATTTATAATTTATCCTTTATGCTGTTCCATTGGTCAACATGTCTGTTTTATTCTGGTGCCAGTTTTTTGTCACTGTTCCTTGATACCAGGCCTTATTCTTTCTTCTTAGGATTTCTTCATCTCTGCATGGATTCTTTACAAAAAAAAAAAAACAAAAAAAAACAAAACAAAACAAAAAAACCTTCTGATTTCCCTTTCAAGCACTTCCCTCTTGATTCCCACAGCAGATGCTATTCGGCCCCACATTCTAGAATCAGTCCTGCTTCTTCAAAGGAGAGTCAAGAAGTTCTGTACTCAGGACCTGAGAGCATCAGGCCACCCTATTCGTTCTGTTCTAATGACCCCTCTCTCTGATTAATTCTCTGTTTAGTACAATAATCACATGAGAGTCATAGTTGTTTGGCTAAGGAAGGATTTGCTGGAAGAATAAGTAAGTCTCTGGAGCTCAGTCAGTAACCTGTGCAGGGTCACTGAGCATTCATGCAGAAGGGCAGAGTCTACTCCCAGACTTACCTTACTCCAGCCAATAGTGTTACAGTTTCAGTACATCTACCAAAGTAGGACTGAAAGAAGGCCAAGGGATTTCACACTTACTTTTCCGTGATTTCTCCTGGAATTCTCTCCTTATTTCCCACCAGATTAGAGTTTCGAACATGGGGGAAAGCCGCACTGCGAGCACTGCAGACCTCTTATGTCACATCAACAAGGAAAATGACATGGAAACTGGATGATCCTGAAGGACAGCCTCTGCTAAAGCTATTGGTTTGCATTCTCTTTCTCTCGGTGACTAAACCATTTATTGTGACAAAGAGTCTGCTGCTTTTCTGCTGCTTCCCATTGCTTACAGAGTTTAGAATTGCTTCTTCTTGAATTTTTGGCAGTCTCAGAAGATGCCCTCACAAGTAAAAGAAAATCCACCCATCAAAATTAGCGCAAAAAAAAAAACAATTTATAATGATTTATAAGATCATGCTAGAACAACAAACTTCAGTTGTACATCTAGTTTGGAATTCGACAGCTCAGACAGTACCATCGATCTAACTACTGGCCCCTACTTTACAAATCCTTGCTGTGTCCTCAGCCTCCACGGCTATGCAGTAAGAGAGCACCAGGCTCTCATTACTGCAAAGCATGTTCTGGGACACAGAGAGTGGGCAGTCTGATTCTTCCAAACCTCAAGGAAAGGTGTCTCATTGTTTCTGATTAATGCGGTGGATCAAGGGCACATTCCTGAGCCAATTGCTGCCAAGTGAGATTTAATGCTTTGATTGGCCACCTGGGTCACATGGTATTTCCTGAAGCCAGATGTGGGTCTCTCTTGGAGCCATATGCCTGTGGAATAGGGATAAATTAAATCCTCAAATGAAAGTGGTTTTGTCGGGAAAGGAAGGCATTTGTTCTTTGAAGCCTCCGAAGCTCAGTGCTAACTTTCACTTACCTTTGCAGTGCTCAACACTCACAGAAGATCCTGCTCTGCCCCTTTCCAGGAATCCTTTGCCATAATCTTTATCTTGTCCCCTTCCGCCTCCAAAAGTGCATCTGCTGGCCAGGCCCTCCTTCACTTCACTAGCAAATTTAGTCCTACATCAAAAGGCTCTTGGTCCAGCCTTCCTCACAGCAGAAACCAGACTAGACCTGACCTGTTTTCCCCATTAGTTCAATGGATTAAAAAGTGCTTTCCGAAATCTTCCCAGAGACCACCTTCAAGTTGAATAACTACACTTCTTCACACAGTCACTTAGCCTCAATTAACTTGGCTTTTTCAGATGGCTCAGTGGAAAGAGAGGTTCCTGCCCACTAAGCCTGAGGACTTGAGTTTCTTCCATGCAGAACCAGCATGCAAGAAAGAAAGAATTGATTACCACAAGTGGTACACACACACACACACACACACACACACACACACACACACACACACACACACACACACACACAGAGAGAGAGAGAGAGAGAGAGAGAGAGAGAGAGAGAGAGAGAGAGAGAGAGAGAGATTCTATGACTACTGTCCTAATTGGTTTATTCGACCCAGACTTCCCAATCATGAAAGGAAGTCAGAGCAGGAACTGAAGTAGAAACTGTTGAAGAATGGTGATTACTAGATTGTTTGTGCAGTCAGCTTTCTTATACAACAATGGATTACTTGCTCACATGCAGTATTTCCCTGAGTGGGCTACTCCCAGCCACATCAATCATTAGGTAAGAAAATGACCCCACAGACTTGCCTGAAGGCCAATCTGATGGAAGCAGTTCCTTAAGTGAGGCTCCTTCTGAGATGGTTCCAGCTTGTGTCAGACTGACCAAAAACTCAACCAGCTTACAACTATCTAGTTTCCACCCTTTTGGTCTACTTCTCATGGGCACTCAGTAACTGTACTTCTGAACACTATACAGACTCACAATTATATACGACAAGAAAATGAAGCTGTAAATTCAGCAAGATTTATTCTCAGTGAATTCATCCTAGCTTCTCAGACAACCACTGTTATTTTTCAAAGCTCACAACATGTCCTGTTAAGAGCATATTCTAGAATTTCACTCAAGAACAACACTAAATGTACTAGTTTTTAGTTACCACGCTCCTCTTCTCTCCTTTTCAAAGTCAAAGATGTATATATCAGACCCAATCTCTTAGCCCTGACTCCTCTTCTTGAGGACCAGCTACTAGAGAATTTTCCTTAAGTCTCCTGGTGAGACCTGGAAGTTAGCCTAAGAAGGCAGCAGACCACAAAGGTCTGGTTTGTCACCTCTCCCTTAGAACATGTTCCATTCACTACACATTTTCTGTAAGGAGAGAAGTGAGGCAAACACAAGCCTTCTTTCTTTCTTTCTTCCTTTCTTTCCTTCTTTCTTTCTTTCTTTCTTTCTTTCTTTCTTTCTTTCTTTGTCTTTATTGAAAATAGATTTTTGTCATATAATATATTCTTATTATGACTTCCCTAACTCCTCCCAGTTCCTCCTCACCTCCTCTGCCATCTGGATCCACAACCTTTATGTCTTTCCTTAGAAAACATGCAGGCATCCAAGGAATAATAATAAAATAAAATACAATGCAACACAAGAAAACAAAACAAAACAAACCAGAATAGGAAAAAACACACAAACATGAAAAAAGAGCCAAACATTTGACATTATATGGCAATATAATGTTAAAAAATACATCTTATGTTGGCTATCTACTGCTGGTCATTGGGCCTACCCTTAGAGCTGTTTGTTTTGCTGGTGAGATGGACTTCAAAAAACCTAGCTTTTCATTTGCAAGTGGCCATCAATTGGAGACAACTTCTGGCTTAGGGAAGGGGAAGGAGCATGTGTCTACTTTTTTTCAGTTCTAGGATCCCATCTGGTGCCGACCTGTGCAGGACTTGTGCATGCTGCCACAGACTATGTGAGTTTGTATGTGTGCCAACCCAGTTGTATCTAGAAGGCCTTGTTTCCTTGGTGTCTTCCATCTCTTCAGGCTCTTACACTCTTTTTGCTTCCTCTTCTGCAGAGTTCTATGTGCCCTGAAAGGAAAGATTAGATGAAGATATCCCTTTTTGAACTGAGTGTTCTAATATAATAACACTGACTGTAAAATGTCTGGCTGTCGGTCTCTGTATTTTTCCCCATCTGCTGCAGGAGGAAGCTTCTTTGATGATGGATGAGCAAGGCACTGATCTATGAGTATAGCAGAATGTCATTAGAAGTCATTTTATTGCTCTATTCCTTTAGTAAAACAATATATCTGGGGTTTCTCCTAGGTCCATGACATATCTAGTTTCAAATTCTTGGCCACCCAGGCAGTGTTGGCTATGGATTCTATCTCATGAAGTAGGCCTTAACTCAAGTCAGATATTGATTGGTCACTGCCACAAGCTTTGTGCCACCATTTCACCAGCACATCTTGCAAGCAGGTTACCATTATAGATTGAAAGATTTATAGTAGTGTTGCTGTTTGACTTTCTCATTTGGCAGTGTGCATAATATCTCCCAGTACCATGAACACTAGTCTATAAGACTAAAGGTTCTAGATAGGCACCAGCTCAAGTTCACCAAGTTCAATGAATTCTTTAGGTGTTTTCTTCAGCAGTAGGTCCTTAACCAACACTTTGTAAAGAGTAACTAATAACTTTGGCAATAGCCTGGGTTGTTTGAGGTTCTTATAGATCCATTTGGCCACTGGGGATACTTAGATCACATATATATATATATATATATACATACATACACACACACACACACACACACACACACACACACACACACACACACATATATATATATATATATATATGGCTCTACTCTTTTAGGTACAACCCCCTCAAATGGCTCTGAGTTTTAACTGTTTCTCCTATGTTATCTCCCTCTCTATATCTCCCCTCTCCCTCCCTATTTGATCCTCTCATTCCGGTTCTCACCACACAACACAGTCATCCATAACTGTATTTCCCATTCCTAGGAAGATCCATTGCTTCCCCCCTAGTCACTTATTCTTTACCTAACCTCTGCAGTTAGATGGATACCACAAGCTTGCTTCATGAAGAGCATCTCTCTTCTCTCCTCCCATTATGTGCCTTTTCTCAAGAATTTGAACAGAATGTGGAATGGGATAAAGCTACTGTGTACACACAGCATGGACCTAGAACTTCAGAAAGCATCCTTGCTGTACAGTCAGTATTAGCCCAGTTTGATGTAGTAGTAGTAGTAGTAGTAGTAGTAGTAATAGTAGTAGTATTAGTAGAAGCAGAAGTAGTAGTAGTAGTAGTAGTAGTAGTAGTTGTTGTTGTTGTTGTTGTTGTTGTTGTTACAAAATAAATTTACCTGGAGACTGGGGAGAGTCATTATGTGGGGGAAGGTTGAAAATTCCTCAAAAGCACCCAGTTTATCTGAAGCTCTCCACCCTAGTAGTTGGTTGAGTTAGGCAGGACAGCCTGCCTTTAGTCTTTCCGTTTTTCTATGTCGGTATCTTCGCCTTTAAGAATTTGTTCAATTTTCATTTCACATTTAAAATCTCAACTAACTCAGCATAAGCTAATGAGAAATTCCACATCATGCCACCTTTTAGAGCTCAATTACACAAAAATCAGAGTGGTATTGGGTGTATGTCTGGGAAAAATAGATTTCCAAATTGATGTAAAGTGTCCTTAATATTGATAGCTCTGTAATTTCCAGAAGGGTTCAGAAAGAGAGTGATGTAATTAGATTTTATTTGAAGTTTTTCTTTAGATTCTAAAGTGAAGAAAGGGAAGAAAATCAATATATTATCTTCCTATGAAGTAAAAGTAAGTGAATGACCCATCTGTCTTAATTTATTGTGTGAACTAAAGAGAATAATAGTCACCTCTCCCAATGATATTTTACATCATAAATAGGTTCTGCAGTAATTTTTTTAAAGGCAAAATTCAATATTTCCACAAAACAGAAAGATTTTCTTCCATTCCTGGCCCCACAGTATAATTGAGTGCAGAGATGGTGGATAAAATATGTAGGTAACCTATTGCCTCAGCCGGCAATTTAACATTTCCTTCACTCTGTGCCAGTCTCCGTGTCCTGTGAAAAAGATTAGTGTTTTACTAGCTTTATCTGTGTGTGTGTGTGTGTGTGTGTGTGTGTGTGTGTGTATGTGTGTGTGTAAAATGTGTGTGTGTGATGTGTGTGTGGTATATGTAATACATGGAGGCTATAGAAAAATGTCATGTCCTCCTTTATCACCTGAGACTATATTCCTTTGAGCATTGTCTCTCACTGAACCTGGGAAGAGGGGGGATCCTGTTTTCAGGTAGGATAGTAGACAACCTACTCTAGATTGATCCTCCTGCCCCTGTCAGATCACTGGGATTACAGACACCAGTGGGACCATGCCCACTTCTCCTGTAGGAGCTAGTATCTGAACTCAGGTCTCCATACTTTTGTAGCAAACATCCTTACCCAGGGAGTCATCTTTCCAGCTCCAAAACAAAGGATTGTTCAAGAAACAATCAGAACTTTCAGTATTTCATGTATTGGTCCGTGGTTGCTTCAGTGGTACCCAGTAGCACACTTTCTTTAAATTTTCATGGCTACAATATTGTGTGTGTGTGTGTGTGTGTGTGTTGTATTTAGGTGTTCATGTAGTTGTATGTATATAGATGTATATGTGTATTTGTGCATGTGAAGGCCAGACATTAACATCAAATGTGCTCTCAATGACACATTCCTTTACTTTTGGAGACAGAGTGACCCACTAAAGTCAAAGTTCATATTTTCAGTTAGATTCACTGGTCAAGGAAGAACAGGCCATGTCTCTACCACCACCATGCCTTGCCAGCACTGGGGTAAGAGACACATACCATCTCACCATCCTTTTTCGTAGGTACTGAGTACCGGAACTCAAATCTCCATGATTGCTCCACAGAGACTTCTGGGACTGAGCCACCTCACAAGAGAGGAAATGATTTTACTCTGTGGTGTTGCTTAATGCACTCTCAGACTCAGGGCCGCAGTTGTTCTTTAATCAATGAGGCATCGGCTCTCATCTTTTCATTTTGGGAACAAGGCTTCAGAACACAACTTTCTGATGGAAGAAGTCAAGCTCAAGGACAGTGAAGACAAGGACCACCCAGATCCCACTTCAGCCCTGGTTCCTGAGGAAAATCACCACACTCTTTCCACATCTCAGGGGAAAAAAAGCAAGATACATTTAGCCAAGGCCAACAGCAGAAAAGAAAATATGTTCTGCCTCCAACGAAAAGAGAACAGTAGAAGGCAGATGTGAGCAAGTGGTCAATTCTAACATGTTACATGTGGTTGCCAGAGAAGGTTCCCATAAATTAAGGTGATATAAAGACCAAGCAGAGTTTGTGATATAGTTCAGCAGTAGAGTACTTGCTTATTATGTATATGGACTTGGTCTGATCCGTAGTATTGAATAAAAGTTGTTTTCAAAGGGACATGTTGGACACTCAAAAAATTTCAATTATTACTAACTTTCTTTTTTTTTTTCTTTTTCCTGAGAAAGGGTTTCTTTGTATATGCCTGGCTGTCCAAGAACTCACTCTGTAGACCAGGCTGGCCTTGAACTCAGAAATCCGCCTCCCTCTGCCTCCCAAGTGCCGGGATTAAAGGTGTAGGCCACCACTGCCTAGCTATTACTAACTTCCTAATTATGTGATTAAGTGACCTGAAAATTATCAACACATTTCTCAACACTAATGTTCTCTGTCCCTTAGAGACTGGTGTCATAATCACTTGGTGGCCAGGAAGGAAGTGATTCTTTGCCAAAGAGGCTTATTTGGAGTCCTGCCCATAAATGTTCTGTGTGTGCTCAAGACATGGAGTGAGAAAAATGTGTAGAATGACTACTGCACTTTATACACAAGTGAAATCAGCACTTTCTCAGCTGGTCTAGAACATGAGCAGCTACCTGCCATCCTAGGTCAGTTAGTGAACTTAAACAAAGGCATTGGGTATGATCTAAGACTTGGAGCCTGCTGCTCCATGAGTCAAATTTTTTCTACTTGTACTTAAAACCCTTTTTGGTGTTTATGTCTTTTGCAAACTTAAGTTTGAGAAAAGAAGAGGAGGAGGAGCAAACCCACATAGAACACGCTGAGAAGGCGGAGCACCCCTAGTACTCTGCACAGGTTTGTTTCACCTCTTCAATATGTTTGTCCCCTAAAGTCTCTGTGTGTCTCTCATCTGTGAAGAGTACTGGCCTAGAAAATCTTTACAATCTCATCATAATAAAAAATTATATCTGAGTGTGTCACTGTAATGAAGGAATCCCAGCATGTGGCAGGCTGATACAGAAGGACAAGTTGAGGGCCACCTTAGACTATACTAGCAAGACCTTGACTAGAAAACAAAATGTAAAAATGGAAGGAAAGACAGGAAGAAGGAAGGGAAGGAAAGGGAAAGGAAGAAAAGGGAAGGGAAAAGAGATGGGGGACAAAGAGGAGAGGAGGGGGGAAGAGAAGAGAGGAGAGGAGATAAGAGGGAAGTGGAAAGGAGAGGAGGGGAGGGGAGGAAAAATAGAGGAGGGAAGAGGAGGGGAGGGGAAGAAAGAATAGAGGAGGGAAGAGGAGGGGAAGAGGGGAGGGGAGAAAAAATGAGAGGGAAAAGAAAAAAACTAGTTCTAGGTTTCACACTCCTGTTCACATGAGGAATAAACATAGCAGAGATCCAGCCCAGGCATCCTCTTGTCAAGGAACACTGAGGTTAAGGGAGACCCACAGCCACATTGTTAGTCAGGCATTCAACCTAGAATTTTACTGGTCCAGCCATGATTTTTCTTTCCTCTTTTTGCTCCCCATACTTAACTTCTAGAACATGATTCCAAATCTGCCTACCACTGTCTATCCCCATGCCAAACACCTTCGCCCATGGTCAACCCCTGGTCACAACATAGACTTGAAGTGACTTCCTAAATTCTGCTCCATTGATGGCCCAATCTGTCCTTCTCCCAGCAGCAAGAAAATAAGAATCCTATCACTGCTGCTTTGTAACCCAATGCCTTGCTCTTATTCCAACTCCTTCTATGGTCTTCATGACCCTAGAGTACTTGGTCCCTGACTTCTCAGTTCTCTATTCCCCAATTCCCAACACACTGTGCCCTAGCCTCAGAGGGCTGCTCTGGTCCTCAGTCTACTGAGCTTAATTTTTGGAACCTTCTTCTGCCTCTTTTGCCCCAGGCCTTTTCCTACATGTTCAGGCTTTGCATCCAATGTCAGCTCCTCAGAGAACATTCCTGAATATCTGAAAAGGTCTGAATTCCACCAAGAGCCATCACTGTGTCCCAGGGTTTTAGACTTCTCATCACTGAGAAATGTCCGTACTGATGCTGGGGAGATAGCTTGGTCAGCCAAGGGATTTTCAAACACACAAAGAACGTGGAGTGAATCACTAAACCTTGCATATACAAAATCACATAATAAAGTGGTCACATAAGCCTGTAATCATGGTACTGAAAAGACAGAGACAGCAAGATCCCTCAGGCTAGCAGCTCAGCCAGTCTAACCTACTTAGAGAGCTCCAGGCCAATAAGAAGCTTCATGTTGAAACTAAGGTGGATGACCAAGCTACATATTTGCTACATATGTTGGAGGGGGTCCTAGGTCCAATCCATGTATGCTCTTTGGTTGTTAGTTCAGTCTCTAGAAGACCACAAGGGTACAGGTTAGTTGACTATGTTAATCTTCCTGTGGAGTCCCTATGCCTTCTTGGTCCCTTACTCCTTCTCCCAACTCTTTCACAAAACTCCCCAAGCTCTGTGTAACATTTGGATGTGAGTCTTTGCATCTGTTTCAGTCGTCATGTGGGTCCCCCAACAACTGGAGCAGGGGCTGTCCCCTGACTCTGATGCCTGCTTGTGGATCCTGTTCCCCTAACTTGGCTGCCTTGTCTGGCCTCAGTCCTTCAGTGACTTGATGTTCCAAGGTGGGTTGTTATGAGGGTGGCAAAGAGGCTCCCCCTTCTCAGAGAAGAAGGAGAGGTGGCTGAGGGAGAGGCTTGGGAAAGGGGAACTGGGAGGAGGCTAAGATTGGGATGTAACATGAGTAAATTAATTAATTAATGGGTAAAAAGAAAAGAAGATGGATGATTTCTGGGGAATATCATGAGAGGTTGTTTCCTGATACCCACTTCTGTACATGTGTGTACTCACACACATGAACTCATACATATGCAAATAGAGTAAATTGTCTTACATTAAGTTTGCCTTTAACCTTCCAGCAGTGAGCAAGCTGCCTCTCATCTCTGACTGCTCAGAATATTGCCTGGAGCATCGTCACTGTTCAACAAGTAACTGTTAAAAGCACAATGGACTCGTTGAGGTGAATTGGAACCTACTGGACTTGAGTCATTTGGATTATAGCTTTACAGCTGAATACTCAAAATCACCTTGAAATAACATGAATACTGTAGGACCAGAAAGACACCACAGTGGCACCTGATGCCAGAACTAAGGCCCTGAGTTTGATCCCTGGGACCTATGTTTTGGGAGAAGAGAAACAATTCCTGCAAGTTGTTCTCTGACACAACCTTACTCTCACACATATACAACACACACACACACACACACACACACACACACAATATACATACACACTCATACACACACTCATACACACACATATAGACCCACGCATACCCATATCCATACACACACATACAAACATACCTACACTTGTACACACACATATATGTATATACAATGTATACATACAAATGTGTTATGGAAAATTAAATAAGCAAGTAGCGTAACATCTGGTATCTAAACCTCATGAGGACAGTGAAGATTCCAAGAAGTTCTGAGAGTGAGTGGTGGGGATCCAAATAGACTCCTCTAAGATCAAAACTCAAACCTGTCCAATTTTGAGTGACTTTTGCTAAAGAAAGAAAGACACCCTGAGATGTGAGCACTGAGAAAGGTGTGGACTAACTGCTGTAGCAGGCGCCACGTTGTCCCACAGCACTCTCAGGCTCAGGTTCCTGATGTGGGAGATAGAACTGGCAATGCAGATTATCGCCAGAGAAGAACTAAATCCAGCCTGTGGGAAGAGGCTCTAGCATGCAATATGCACTCAGAATACTTGAAGCTCTTCATTTCCTTTCAGTAAGCTGCACCCATTAAGATGTTTTGGGCCACAAGTGGACTCCTGACTGGAAGAGTTTAAGTAATGGGAGTTATGGCTTCTGTGAACAGCGGGAGGTCACAGGAAATGGAAGCAGGGCCCATCAGCCCCAAGTGGACCAGAAAGACACTCTCTTCACCCGAGGAGCCCAAGAAAATCACCTCAGCTCCACTCAGATCTAAGTGTGAACGGGTGAAGGAACGGAAAGCACATTCTCCCTCCCTCCTGTACTTCTTCTGCCTCTCTCTTTCTCACTCCCCCTCCCTGACTCACCTCTTCCCTCTCTTTTCCCCTTCTTTTTCCCTAACTCTCCTTCCCTTCCTCCAACAATTTCACTAATCTTCCCTCTGCTCTTTCAATGTCTGCTCTCTACCTCCTCACTCCTCTTCCATGCCCTGAAGATTCATCTTAGTGGATCAAGGCTGATTCCCTTGGCCCTCTGCTTTCCAGTGGCTGTCTCCATGCTGAGCAGCATCCATCAGGAAAGGCCGCAGCTTGCTCTGGAGTGCCTCCAGCAGCTCTGCCTGGTTTCTCCTGGCTCTAGAACCTAATCCTCCTCACCCTCTCAGTCCCAGCGTGATAAAGACTCCCCACCAGTTGTAGCCCCACAGTGAGTCTCCAGCCTTTGTAGGCCTCCCATAACCCCAGTCAGACCTTTGTAAATAGTCGCTTTATTAAATTCTCCCTTAATTACCCTGTTAGAGTGAGCCATCTGTTTCCTGCTGGGACACTGACTGATACAAGAAAATTCTTCCTCAAGAGTTATTCAACACACCCATCGCTCCTTCTGCCATTTCCTACCCTCTGCCTCTGCCAAAGAAGAAAAGACAGAAAATCTTTTTTTTATCAGTTCTTGGAATTGAACTTAGGGCCCCAAGCATCTTGGGCAATCGTTCTATCTCTGAACTATATTCCTGGCCTCTTGCTATTTTTTGATTGTTTGTGTTGTTTTGCTTTGTTTATTTGAGGCAGGATTTCATTAAGTTGATCAGACTGCCCTTAAAATGTGGTCAACCTGTCTCATACTCTAAAGCATAATGGAATTACGTGCCTGAACCACCAGGCCCAACAAAATGGCAAACTTCTCCTTGAGGTCTCCATGAGCAGCCTGTGGGGAAAAGAATCCTGGGAAAGTAAGGATCAGATATTTCAGAAGCTGACACTATGACTGCTTGTCACCAACAATGTCTTCCACAGGGGTACTACTGAAAGAACTGTCTGCTGTAGTGTCCTACAGACCTGCAATTCCACCTGCTGAGAGAACTGCCTGCTGTCGTGTCCTGTAGACTTGCAGCCCCAGCTGCTGAGAAGGCTGGGGCGAGAATGTTTCTAGATCCTAGGAGTTCAAGGCCACCCTGGGCAGTGAGTGATACAAAGACTGTTTCATAATACCAACAACATAATAATAACTTTTAGATAATATGAAATGCACATATATGTATGTGTATATATATAACTGTTATATATTATAATGAATAATGCCTGTAAGTATTATTCTAGAGAAAGAGCAATGGGAAGCTTATCCCTCCTATATTATGGAAGCAAGTTTACGAATGACAGTTACCTACAATTCTCATAGTCACTGTGGCAGTACCTCAGGAAAGATGGACTAGGACTAGAAAAATGGACCAGATACAATTGTCTGCAGAGGCCAGGGCATTGGACTGTCTGCATCTGGAATTACAGGTGGTTGGGAGACTTCTTACATGGGTGTGAGAATTAAACCTCAGTCCTCTGGAAGATCAGCAAGAGCTCTCAACCTCTGAGCCATCTCTCTAGCCCTGATTTCAGTTTCTAATACTATTAACACTAGCAGATAGACCCACATAAGCAAAAGCTCAGAGTGTTGAATATGTTTTTTAACTGTGAAAGAATCATGACCCTAGAGAACTTGAACATTTCTGATCTACTAAAAGGAGGTTTGTTAAAAATGATGGACTGGAAAAGGATACCAGCTGCCTGTTGCAAACTCATGGACATGCCTTCAGAGGACCAGACACTATAAGAAAACCCTTAGCTGGAAAATGGTCAAGCTTTTCCTTCAAACTGAAACTATAATGGGACAATACATGTACAATTGAATACCAGCTCTGGAAAAGTAAATTTCACACCTCGTCTTTCCACTCAATTAACCTAATCTAAAAGTCCATCTGAGACATGGCTGGAGGATTAACTAGATGACTCTAGTTACTTTTGGTTAGCCATCAATATTAGTCTTCCCTCTCAGCAGGTACACAGGGAGCTAGAGCTTTTGACCAGCTCAGGGGAGCATCACTATTATGTCTAGCAAAGCCTTAGGAAAGAAACTTGACCCGTTTTCCCCATCAGAAATATGAGGCCAGAGGTTTTGATCCAGTGATAAGTATCCAGTAAGAAGAAGGGAGAAGTCTGTATTTCTTTTTTACCACCAACCACTCCAGAGTACAGGAGCAGAAAAACAGATCACCTACACTCTCATGGATCTGCACTGACACCCACCACTTCAAATGATAGGATCTGCTGTATTATTCACAGTCTAGAATTGCTGTTCAGTGTTCACCTCCTCAAGTGCAATCTTTATGTCTAGTATCCCAAGCTTTCCTTAGAGCCAATCCCACAGTCCACATCTGCATGACAGTTAACACACAAAATGGGTCTCAGTCTCCCATCACTGAGACCTCCTGGTAAATAACAAATTTCCTGTTAGTAGATCAAAAATGTTCAAGTTCTCTAGGGTCATGATTCTTTTACAATCAAAAAAAAAAATCAACACTCCGAGCTTTTGTTTATGTGGTTCTATCTGTTAGTGTTAATAGTATTAGAAACGGAAATTAAAGCTAGAGAGATGGCTCAGAAGTGGAGAGCTCTTGCTGATCTTTCAGAGGACTCAAGTTCAATTCTCACACCCATGTTGGGAGTCTCCTAACCATCTGTAACTCTAGATGCAGGCAATCCAATGCCCTGGCCTCTGCAGACAATTGTACTCGTGTGTGCATACACATACACATACACATACACATGCACACCATATACACATACACAATTAGAAAATAAAGGAACAAATTGAGAAGTGTTTAAAGTATACACTTATTCATATATGTTTAGATAACAAAATATAAGCAATTGTATGTTAACATAAATGACACATATTTATAAAATATAATCTTTTCCAAAGGAAAAAATATGATAGGAGTAGAACTGTGTTAGATTTTTACAAATCCATTAAAAGTTTGATTTAATAAAATCCAGCAGGATTCTCATATCTTAATCTATTCTTTATCTGTGTGCTGTCATACTGGTTGTGTGGGCATGAAAAATACAAAAAATAAAATAAAAACCAAAACATGTATTATGATTCATCTTGACCATTTCTGTCCTTCTTCTCTTGAAGCATATTGTCCCTGGCTTTCAAGTTTACCTGAGCCACTCCAGGTGTCATTAACAGAATACAAGAGCCTATGAAACAACATGGTCTCCCTGAAACACTGTCAGAGCTCGGCATGTCCTTTCTTTCTCTATTCCTATACCTGCATCAGACCTTCAAGGAGCAAGCTGTGATGGTCTAAGACTGGATCAGCACAGTGGGAAAGCTGTGGGGTCATACCAAAGGACTTTCACCCTGATGTTCCTGACTTATGTGCATCTCCAGTGGGCTTTATTCTAAAAGTTTGCTATACTTTATGTATTCAGGCATTGTATTGTATGTATGTGCATGCAGACTTTCACGTGGCATATGGAGATCCCTTGTTGGTGTACGATGCATACTGCAGCCTCTTATGTGGTGTGTTTGTACATGTTTTGTATCATTATCTACCGTCTCTTCATGCTACTGAGATTATTTTAAGTTTAAAGTGAATAACAACCATTTAGCCAGGCCTAACTGGTATAGACCTGTAATCGCCAATACTTATGAAGATCAGAAAAAAAGGTCAGAAGTTCAATATCAACCTTAGCTATGGAATGAATTCAAGGCCAATCTGGCAACTTAGTAAGACACTGGGTTGACATAAATATGAAGAGAGGGTTAGGAAGAAAGATTCACCACCCACCTTATCTAGCATGAACTCTGTGAATTATAAGAGTGACTATCCTGGCAAAGCATGCCCAAGGTTCCATAATGAAACGAAAAATATGATAGAGATAGCCATAGCCAACCATGTTCTGATTGGATTAAGGCCTGCTCCAAACGAGGAAGGCATGCATGGTATTGTCAACCTTGTAAGAACCCTTGGTTATGGAGCTCATGGGCCCAAGGGTGAACCTACGGCTGCCATTTTGTTAAACTGGTATAGTATCACATTGCTGTCTAAATTTACATCTCTATGCCCAGGAATTGCTCTTATATCCATCCTCATAAAAAAAAAAA
>NW_022196904.1:60379068-60397107 GCF_008632895.1 Mastomys coucha
AAAAAAAAAAACAGAGGGTGAATGATAGTTACACAAAGACTCATAATAAGCCAAAGAACCAGACATAAGTATGAGTGGAGGACTAGAGAGAAGAGAAAGCAGTGAAGGACACTGACTGTTCCTGCAGGGGACTCAAGTTCAATTCATAGCACCGATCTCAAGATTACCTGAAACTCCAATTCTACGGGACCTGATACTCATTTCTGGCCTCCACAAGCTCCCCCATGCATGTGCTAAATATAAAATCATGCATGCAAACACACATGCACACACACAAAAATATATTTTTGCTTTAAAAAAGTGTCAATGGAGTGCTCAGCTACAAATGGGACATCTATATTACACACACACACACACACACACACACAGAGAGAGAGAGAGAGAGAGAGAGAGAGAGAGAGAGACAGAGAGAGAGAGAGAGAGTCCTAAAATTTAGAGATTATCGTGAATGAGAGAGAAGAAAGACTGTAGGAATCAGGGGTCAGAGAAGAGCAGGAGAGAATATCTTCTCAGGATGCACTCATGAACTTGCAGCAGCTGTGGTGTCCCGCACAACAGCAAACTAGTCAACAGTCTAGCTTGAGTCTCCACCACTAGCTGAGAAGTTATTGACAGTTGATGGGGAGAGCGAGCCAGGGTTTCCTGAAGGTTGTGGCCTCCGGTAGATCAACCAGGCTCCAGTGGAGAGCCTCACACCCAGGACTATATGGGCAGCACAATCTGAACAAGGCGAGCTTTTTGTCGAAAAGTGAGGAAGCGAAGTTGAGAGTGGCAAGGGAGGTAGGGGTGGGTCGGGAGGAGTGGACTGTGACTATGATCGAAGCACAGTGTAAAATTCTGAAAGAATCAATAAAATATACTTTGTAAAAGAGAACTGGGGATATAACACGGCGACTCGGTGGTAGAGTGCTTGCCTAGCACGCCTAAGGGTCTGAGTAATCTCTAGTACAGAACAAAGAATTATGAAATGCTAATCCGATGGCAGTCGCCAGCTTAAGTGTTCTCTATTTATCGTTTCAATCAATCCTTGCAACAACCCTGTGAGACTGGTAACATCTCCATTTTTAGATGAAGAATCTGAGGGTCAGACAGCACGAGGAATTCAACTAAGAGATGCAGCTGTTGAGAGCAGAGCAGGAATGTGAGCCTAGATCTTATCTGCTCTGACGCCTGCTCTCTGAGCAGCCACATTAAAGCCTTCTTCCTGCTCCATGGAAAAGCCTGTCTCCGAAATAAAGGTGGGGGCTGAGGAGACCTGGCGAGAGCTGATACTGATTGGGTCCATGGAGGTTGTGAAGGAAGCCAGTGACTCTCCTGGTAAGGAGGCAAAGAAGACAACAGCCAGCTGAACATGATGTGTTCTGAGGAAGAAGAGACTTTGAGGTGGTAGGCTGATGAGGGAAGTCATGTGATCCGAACCACATGCCATACTATGAGCACATGCTTATGACCTGAGCACTTGGGATTTAAGACCATCCCCTAGTCTTTTGTTCCATCTAACTAATCCACATCTCAACACTGCCAACACTGTGATAGATGAATTGACATCCCAGGAAACTGACAGCACATCCAAGGTGGTGATCTATCTCACTTTGCTTTGAATCCAGAGCAAGCCCTTGTAGTAAGAAGGAAATCCAAATATGATGAATACGTTAATAGCTACATCATAAGACTAGCATGACAGAAACATACATATCCTGAAGTACACATATAGCCACATATTACTAAACCACACAGATACTGGCACACATGTACTTAACTACAGGTGTACTGTACATGTGCTGAATGGCACATATACTGAAAAACATATTACTGAACAACACATTCTATGTACTGGACCACACATTGTTTAACCACATATGTGTTGAACCACATGAACACTGACATGCTCATAATCTGAACTCCACGTATACCTAACCACACATATACTGACACACATGTACAGAACTACATGTGTGCTGAACCACTTGTGTACTGGATAGTAATATATCCTGAACCACACATATCTGAGCAGCATGAACACACATTAATAATAATAATAATAATAATAATAATAATAATAATAATAATAGGATTTTTAAAAGATCATCTTAACAAATGCTATGGTAACAACTAGACAACCATATGTGAAAAATGAATCCTTGACAATACAGACAAAAAATAATTAAAATAAATCCAATGAGAACTCAATAAAAAATAGGATAGAGGCAGAAACTATTTTTCTAATTACCAAATTAGACATCAAGTAAAATGGTTAAATATTCTTCAAAAGAGTAAATAAATGAAAAAGGAAATATTAAAAATAGTTGGGCCAATATTTTACTAGGATAAAGCATTTGCAAACTATTTTGAACATAGAACTTTTACCAAATGGACATAGGAACTTTACCATACAATTTAAACTACATTCAAAATGTAACTAAAGACTTGTGTATAGCAAACACACAAAAAGACGTCAAACATCATACATCATAGGGATGTGTATGTCAAAATCATAATACTGTACAATTAGATGGGAATAATTTAAAACCTGGCAATACCACATGTTAGCAAGAAGGAGAAAAGCTTGGAAATACTGGATACTGCTGGTGTAACATGAAACAATATTGTCAATGAAGAGTGGGGTGGCATTTCCTTGTAACTTGTGTGCATACTAATTCTGTGAGCCAGCAATAACTCTCTTTCATTCTTTTTAAAGGAATTATAAAAAGGACAAAATTATAGTGGCCAAAACTATTCTATCCAGCAGGGAAAATGCAAAGAGAACCCACAATGAGGTGACAGCTGTATGTGTAGGATAGTGACTATCAAAAGAACGGGAGCTCACAGGAGCTGGTGAAGGCATGAGAAAGAGTGTGGCTGGAAACACATAGGAATGCAGCCATTGAGGAAAATAGTATGGAGAGTCCTCAAACATCCATAAGGGTTAAACTACCCTCCGTATGACCAGGCAGATGTTTATCCATGTGTATGCCAAGGAAAGAGACTGCATGGCAGAATGAGGTCTGCATTCCTCATGCGCTGAAACACTATTCCCAAAACAAAAACATGGAAATGACTGTCTCCCTTGGCAGGTGACTATACAAAAAACTGGCATTGACATATAACAGAATAATATAAAGGAAATTGTCTTTTTAAAGGAAATTCTGCCTCAGTGAGAGAAGACACACCTAACCCTCCAGAGATTTGAGGTCTCAGTGAGTGGGGAGGATGGATGGTGTAAGGGTGGGGAAACATTCTCTTGGAGGAATGGGATGATAAACAGTTGGAGGATAGACTGGGAGAGGGATAACAACTGGACTGTAAAAAAAAAAAAAGATTAAAGAGTTAAAAAAAAAGAAAAAATAATCCACAGAGATAAAACTGAGAAAGTTTATGCTGTGAAATAACTAAGATTCAGAAATAAAAACATTGCATGATGTCTCTTACATATGATGTCATTTTTTTCAATGTCAAATACATAGAAATAAAGAGTAGAATAAGAAAAGAAACACTGATACAGACCTTCCATTGGAGCACTAAGGATGCAGAGGCAGGAGGATCTCTGTGAATTTGAAGCCAGGCTGCTCTACAGAGTGAGTTGCAGGATGGCCAGAGTTACATAGTGAGGCTCTATCTCAAAAAAATTAAAATTAAAAAGAGTAGGCTAGGAGCTGAGTTGGGGGATATTGCTCTGCAAGCATGAGGATCCAAGTTCAAGTCCCCAACACACAGGTAAAAAGTCAGGCATGGCTGTGTCTTCCTGTAACTTGAGTAGTGAAGGTCAGACACAGGGGAATTCCTTGTTGGTCAGCCAAACTACAGGAAATAGTAAATGACACTAGCTCAAGGCACTAGAAAGAAAGCAGCAGAGGAAGAAGCCCAATGTCTTGTGACCTGTGTGCATATGCGTGCGCGCGTATGCATGCGCGCGCACACACACACACACACACACACACACACACACATACACACACACACACACAAACTTAGAATCATGTTTACTGAAGGGATGGCCATGAAAAGGAAGGTTGAGGGCACAAATCTGCAGTTATGACTAGGGACAGATCTATGGCTCTAATATGCAACATAAGAACTATAATTAGTATTATTGTCCTGTATACTGGAAACTTGCTAAGTATAGGTCTTACTACTCTTACACATACACCCATGAATTTTTTTTAAAGTAAATAACTACATGAGGTGATGGATAAATTAATTGCTTTAACCATAGTCCTCATTTAACTATGCATGCCAGTAACAAAAGATCATGTTACATACCTTAAATGCATGCAATACAAATAAAAAAAAAACAAACAATGTTTTCACAGCATGCCAGTGCCTGTCACCATGTAAAAACTGAAGAGGCTGATGACATGGGAGCCTGAGGTGATTTTCTTGGTATGATGGAAGGGATCTAAATCTAAATGTTCTTCCAGTGGTCATGTGAATGCAAGCATTGTCACAATTCATCAGGTTGTCTCCTAAAATAATGTTTCATTTTGACATGCACAGACCCACAGCCACACATTAGGCTGGGCTTGGGGAACTCCACAGAAGAGGGAGAAGGCTTGGAGGAGACAGACAGATTATGGACACCACAAGAAAACCCACAGAATCAACCCACCTGGGCTCATAGGGGCTCACAAAGACTGAACTGACAACCAGGGAGCCTGCATGGGATGGACCTAGGCCCTTCACCCATATATTAAAGTCGTGTGGTTGATCTACTTGTGGGATCCCTAAAAGTTGATGAAGGATCTGTCTCTGATTCTGTTGCCTGCCTTTTGCACTCTTCTCCGAGTGAGTTGCCTTGTCTAGTCTTAGAGAACAAGAGATGCCTAGTCATACTACAACTTGATAGGCCAAGGCAGGTTGATATCCATCCATAGAGGCCTGCCCTTTTCTAAAGAGAAACAGAGGAGTGTGTGGGGTAGAGAGAGGGGAAGGGAACAAGAGGAGACTGTGGACTGAGGGGGCGGTAGGGGGGGTAGGTGTAGAGACCAGAATCGGGGACGAGGGAGGAGAAACTGTGGTAGGGATGTAAAATAAATATTTTTTAAATCAATATAAAGAAAATAAATAAGCCCCTTCAACATTTTGATTGAAAAGAGGTTTAATTTGTTATATGGAGACATGTAAATTATACTTCAAAAAGTTTTTTTTAAATGCAGGGTAGTGGTGGTGCACGCCTTTAACCCAAGCACTTGGGAGGCAGAAACAGGCGGATTTGTGAGTTCAAGGCCAGCCTGGTCTACAGAGTGAGTTCCAGGACAGCCAGAGCTACACAGAGAAACCCTGTCTCGGAAAAAAAAAAAGAAAGAAAGAAAGAAAGAAAGAAAGAAAGAAAGAAAGAAAGAAAGAAAGAAAGAAAGAAAGAAAGAAAAACATTATACTCTTGCATATGCATACACACCAGACACACATACCACACATCTTCACACATAGACTTTTTAAAATCAGCTTTTACATCCATGAAGAATTGATAATTGCCCTCCAAATAATATAATAGTCTTAAGAAGACAAACTTTTGATAAAGTCTAGATGTACCTACTCCTGGACACAGTGTGACACACAGTAACAATATACAGACTGTGATAGGTACAATTTCTGTATATTTTGTTTATGTCAATAGCATATAAATACGTTTATATGGCAACCTACCCATAGACTTACTTACACTTTCTCCCAATGATAACCATGGTAGTCATCTCCTTAGATCATGTCTTAGAAGACAATGCTAGGCTGTGGTTGGTAAGAAACTAACTCTTCATGCATACCCAACCACTATTTATCAAACTATTCCACCTGGCGATGTGGGAAGAGGTTTTTCATTGGTTTGAATAACTGTCTCCTAGAGAAAACCTCAAGCCATGATGATTCCCTCATTGGGTTGTAGAAGGCATTTGCTGTTTTTTTGTTTTGTTTTGTTTTGTTTTGTTTTGTTTTGTTTTTAACAAGATACTGGACAAGATTCAAGGTTAAGGATAGAATACCAAAGACCGCTCCATGAGAAATTGTAAAGGCAAAGAACCTTGACTTGGGCTTATTATATTACTACAACTAAAACCGACCTTCAATGTAGGAAGCTCACATTAAACAAATAAGTGTCTGAGCATAAACCTTTTATTAGACTCAGAAACAGTAATTAGTATAGATACTTTCAAGGCCACAATCTGTCTTTTAATTCAAGCTACAGATAGAGCAGGAACTGAAGTCAAGGAGATACTACAAGCCAAGGTAACCCTTGTTCCTTAGAAATACAAAACTATGCACTAAGGGATCACTTTCTGGAACTCTCTAAAATTATCAAGGGTTATCATATTTATCCTGTTAGCAGGGTAGATTTATTGTTTGTGTATAATAATTTGGGGCCAAGCTGCATTGATGTGTTTTATGGCGTGTAGTCAACTCCGATATATTGCCGGTCTATAACAGCGCCATAAACTACAGATGCCATCATGGAAATGAACGAGCCAGAGGACATACTGAGCTGCTTTTAATTATATGTTTATCTTTCCTCATTTCTTTGACTTGCATTTTATTTATACCACATGTGGTATAGAAGCAATTTTCAGGGCTTTTGGAAAACCCTAAGCAATCATCTTATTTTACTGAGCAAAGCCACATTACTTACATTGACAGCAATTATATCTCTATATTTCATAAAATTCGTACAATTCCTGCTCCTTTCTAACCACATAATTTCCATCTGAAATTCTCGTGAGGGCAGAAGACTTTCAAACTAAGCCTAGTCACCAGTTCTGAGTTTTAACTATTCTCTTAATGGTACTGGTAGTTATAAGTAAGACAGAATATCTAAATACAACCATTTAATTAGTATGCCATGTTACATTTAAAAATTATAAATACGTAGTGAACATTTTAAATTACCATAGGCAGCAATCACCTGTAGATCCAATTGAAACAGCTACCTTGATTAACACATTTTCTCAATAGACTCACCATCATTGCTTTGTCTGAAAATGACTCTGGCACCTGAAGCAATCCACTGCCCAGAGACACAAATTCCATAAAGGACACTACCAGTTCACACCTTCACTCTCAGCCTCTGGTAGAAACAGTACTACAAGGCTAAGCCTTCCATTCCTCGGCTGCATTTCAGCCAGAGTGGAATGACTTCCCCCTTCCACACCCTCCTACTCACTAGGGGTCCAACTCTAGTTTTTTCCTCACTGTGGATCTAAATGTTATGATTCTAACAAGAATGACAGTCCTAGGAGGCTAGAGAGATGCTCAGTGGTTATGAATACCGGCTGCTTTCCCAGAGGACCATGGCTCAATTTCCAGCACACACACAGCAGCTTACAACTGCCTTTAACTCTATTCCAGGGGAACACTCTTCTGTCCTCTGAGCACACCAGGTATACATATGATGCATTTGCATGCATACAGGCAGAATTCCTGCACATATAAAACATTAAATTAAAATTAAGAGCTATAGTTGAGCCTTTGTCAGTCTTCCATCTGGTCCCAGGCTCCTCTGTCAAAAACTCCACTGTAAACACTACAGGGACAGCATCTTTGCCATATTTTGCACGTGGTCAGCTGTTCCTGTATACTACTACCCCAACTTTGTGATTTTCTCAAAGTATCTTACTCTCAGGCCCATGCTCACTTTGACAAATGGCTTTGAGATACGACACTGCCCTGTGTTTCCACTTTGCTTCAAGCACCTTGTTTCTTTACTTAAGCTGTTACTATCTCATTTATAGGGTTTTTTTTTCCTAGACTAGACTTACTGCTCAGTGTCATGAATAGAATATAAGTTATCAGTTAGTCTGGAAGTTCCGTTCACTGATACACCACGTGCTTAGCATCCCAAGGCCCCAAGTTTGATCTTCAGCACACAGGCGATAACATGAAAGGAATAGAAATAAAACAAAATGCCACTTGAATGGCTTCATTAAGGAAAGAAGGAATGCATGCTTTCTCCATAAGTCGGACTGGCCCAATAGAGTGTCTGAGTTAAGAGAACTTTGAAGCTGATTCTTATCATCGGGACAGAGTGCCTGAAAAAAATATCTAACAAGTTGCCTAAAGACTAAAGAATTAGGCAGGAGTGTCGAGACATTCAGAATAACCATCACCATAATCCCTCTTACACAGTTGGCACTTTCAATAGGCAGAGCTAAGAGCTTGCCAAACAGTGGTGTCCAGTGTGTCCAGAGAGCTGGACATAGTCCAGCTTCCTGTGTGTAGTAGAGGTACCAGGTCACCCGCCACTTCCCCTCACTGTCCACTTCATGCTAGCCTTCCTCCTTAGGGTTTCTATTCCTGCACAAAAAATCATGATCAAGAAGCAAGTTGGGGAGGAAAGGGTTATTTGGCTTATACTTCCAAATTGTTGTTCATCACCAAAGGAAGTCAGTACAGAAACTCACAGAGAATAGCAACTTGGAGGCAAGACTGGGTGCAGAAGCCATAGAGGAATGCTGCTTACTGTCGTACCTGGGATTGCTTCCCATGGCTTGCTCAGCTTGCTCTCTTATAGAACCCAAGACTACTAGCCCAGGGATGGCACCATCCACAATGGGCTACCCCCTCCCCCCTTGATGGTAATTGAGAAAATGCTTTACAGCTGGATCTCATGAAGACATTTACTCAAGGGAGGCTCCCTTCTCTGTGATAACTCAAGTTGTGTCTCAAGTTGACACACAAAACCAGGCAGTACACCTTCCATAACTCAAACATACCAAAAGAAACACATAGGGTAATGGCTCCTGCTTGGGTGCCTTTCACACCAAAAGAACCCAAATCTTAAATGTCATTGGCAGTAGGGTTATTCAACCAAAGGTAGACCTCAAGTTCATTCTTAAATTTTTGTTCTATGCCTTAAGAATTAAGTGAGTGCACACATCTGAATATATCCTTCTCTGAGTATGGTTTTTGGAAGACTAAACAGTGCCTTTCATTGTCCAAAGTATTTCTTTAGGGAATTGTGTGTGTGTGAGTGTGTGAGTGTGTGTGTGTGTGTGTGTGTGTGTGTGTGTGTGTGTGTGTATACTGGTACACATGTGTGTACATGTTTATGTGTGTGTGCATGTAAAGGACAGAGGAAAACCTTGTTTGTCATTCTTCAAGTGCCATTCATTTTGTGTTTTGAGACAGAGTCTCTCACTGGCCATGAGCTCACTCACTTGGCTAGGCTCAAGGTCTCAACCTGGCTGTATATCAAGGAGCAGAGATTACTAACATGTGCTAACATGCTCTGCTGTTTTACACTTTACTTTTTTAAACTGGGTTCAGTGAATCAAACTCAAGTCTTCATGGTTTCAAGGGAAGCAACTTTCCTGACTGAGCTATTCCCCAGCCTCATCCAAGGCATCCCTGAGAGCTATTTTCAATCTTAGAAAAAGTAGCAGCACTTAAGTTTTGAGATGTAGTCATTCATCCGCACCCTGAGCACTCACCTTAAGTAGTAGGCACTGAGGACTACAGGGTGAAGAAGCCCGTTAGCTGCCCTCTTTGGGCTACATACACTGTGGTAGAGGAAAATAATGAAAAGTGAAGAATTAATCCGTGAAAGTATGGTGGGTGATGATACAGCTCACAAAAGAATGAAATGTGACAGACTAGAGAAAACAGGAGGGGTTGTATCCCAGCATCACAGTAAGCAGAGTTGGGAATGGCCTCTAGGGAACTGGCAATTGAACAGAGACTCCAGGTCTGAGGAGTGACCCTGATAAAAGCTAGAGAGAAGTCATCCAGCAAAGAAACAGGAGGTTAGAAGGCCTTGGGGTAGGGAAAATAGCCCCTGTCTGTTCAGGGAGCAGCAAGCGGTCAGAGAGCCTGGAGCAGAGGCAGTGTGGAAACAGGGTTCATCACCTCCAGCATGCTGAGCTCACATCACATTAAACATTTTTTTCCACAGCACTCCCAGTAATGCTGCTTTGAATCAAGACCTTTTTTTCTTTCCATTCTAACCCCCAACCTGACTGAGAAATCACCTTAGTATGAATTAATTATTTAATCACTTTCATCGCACATGACTTCAAGAACTGCCTGGTGTTTAATTCAAGACAGTTGCCTCTCCCTTTGAAGACAGATTAAACACGAAGTGGCAGAATAGGGAGGTGTCAGCCGAGGCTTAGAGCTGCTTCAGAGCAGGCCAGTGAGGGTTAGTGGTGCTTCTCTTTGATTTGCAAGAGCTGACCCAATGCTGTTTGTAATTACTTCCAAATTTATCAAGTAACATTATGCACTTCATAGAAAGGGGACGAGAACACCTAAGACAGACAACAGACAGACAGACAAACATAGGCAGTCAGGCAGAAAGATATATGGAAAAATAGATGAAACATTGATGATATGAAGATAAGTGATAGAGATAGAGAGAGAGAGAGAGAGAGAGATAATAGGGAGATGATCAGAGATTGATAGGCAAACAGGTAAGAGACAGAGAGGAGAGGAGAGAGAGAGACAGAGAGAGAGAGAGAGAGAATGGGTGAGCCAGAAGGCTTGCTGGGTACATGGATTATAGCTGACAGCTTCCTGTATTAAAGTTTGATATTTTGAAGAGGGAGAGTGGGTAGGGTCAAGCCTGGTGAGAGAGCAGCAACACCTCATCATTGAGCCTCCTCCTCAGCGAGTCTATGAGCTGTCTGTGACACCATCGACTTTATTTGGTTTCCTATATTAGACAGCTGTGATCTTCTTCTTTCAAACCCTTGTCACCACCGTTTGCAGGTACACAAATGATATGATTAGAGACTATGGCATCTTGTATAATCGGTCATAATCACCTTCTCAGGGGTTTGGGAACATGACATGTGTTGCTTCTTTGGGCCAAGCTACAGCAGGTATGCTTGGTGACAAGACTATACACATCTCCACAAGCAAGAACTGGCACTTCTTTGCCAAGACACTACCTGAAACCTTCAAGACTAATTCAGATGGGTACCCACTGGAAAGGAGCCCCAGGTCTCTAAGACATCCAGGTGTTTAGGAATAGTCTCAACTTTTATTTATTGGATGAAACAGTTGCCTGTTCATGAAGTTGTTCTGAGTTTTTCAGACAGCTGAAGAATTTACCTCGAAAGTTGCAAAGAACTCAACCATTGAATGATTTTTTAAACCTCTTTGTACTTCATTTTTTTAATTTTGTTTTATTTATTTATTGGGGAGGGGCCACCGGTGTGTCCCAGAGTATACGTGGAGGCCAGAGGATAACTTGTACCAGTCAGCTCTTTGTTTCCAGCTTGGGGGCCCTGCTAATTGGACTCAGGTTGTCAGGCTTGGCAGCAAGCATCTTTTGCTGAGCCATCTTTCCAGACCCCCAAAAACCTCTTTAAATGCATTCTGCTCATGACTTAATGTCCCAAACTTCTGTCTTCTCTTTAAAATAAGTAGAGGATTATTAAGCATTACCTCGAGGGCAAAGGAGCTTAGTTTCCTGTTATAAAGCTATATAAGGACATCACCCAGTACTTTTGTAGTCCTAAATCTGTTCCTCTTTCCAAAATCAGTTTCTCTTGGCTCTGCCACCCCACCCCACTGGCTCTGTAATTTCTGTCAAGTAACTTAAACCTCTCTTAGTGCCTTTTTCCGGTCTGTAGTAGTGTACATGGGTAAATGTGCCTCTCTCTGAACTGGCAGAAGCAATTGCACTAGTCCTGAGTCCTAACTGCAAGTCAGAGAAGGTGATGCAGGCCAATTTAATTAGAAATAAATATTTGGAAAGATATCTGGTGACTGTGGAATTCAAGAAATTATGGGAAATGGGGGAAGTACAATCAAGAAGTTGGGAAACAAAAGGTCCAGAAGCCAGGGATCCAGTTAGAAGATTTCTCTGCACACCACAGTCAGACTAACGACATCATACCCATGAGACATCTGAGACTTTAACATGCACATTTGGCATTTGTCTCTCTGTATTGCAAAAAAGACTTTGCACACTGAAAGGCTACCTGGTTGACAAAGAGTAAGAGAAGTAAAATGGGTCAAATTTCCTTCTGGAAGGCAGGTTTTGGCTTCTCCAAAGAAGAGATTTAAATGTCTGTCAGACAATATACCTACTGCATATTATATGAGGAGACATGCTAAGTATCTCTCATGGTACCTGGTATTTCATAAATACTCAGAAATACCTGCAGATCTTACATTTTTCTAGGCTTATTGGTTTCCATTAACCCTTACCTCACAAGGCCTTTCTATATACATGGGAGCATTCTAAAACTCCTATAACAGCAATTAGAACTAGCAATTTAATAATACTCCAGATAACCAAATTGCTTAGAATTATATATAAACTAAAACACAGGTTCTTAGCGAGAAATAAAATTTCCAAAAAGGTGAACAAATAAAAGGGAAAAAAAATGGCCACATCTTAGGATATGTAAATAGGCTATTATTTGATACTAAATTTACAATCTTTTTTGGGGGGAATTAACATGTGTTTTTAGTAAATTCCAAACATAAGAGATGATCTCTACCCAATTTCCTCCCAATTATTTTTTGAGACAGTTAGCTCTATGACTCAACCTGGTTTCAGCCTCATGATTTCTAACATTTCTCACCACACTCATCCAAAAATTTTCAACACTTATTTTTACTTTAATTAATATTGTGGGTGGGTGGTGTTGTACGTGTTATCTCCTGTGGAGGTCAGAAGAGACCCTAGGACTTCCTAGACCTGGATTTACAGGCAGTTGTGAGCCACTAGACATAAGCACTAGAAACCAAACCCAGGGCCTCTATAATAACAGCAAATGTTCTTACTGCTGAGCCATCTCTCTAGCCCCGTCAAATTGTTGCCTTTAAGATTATTTCCTTAAAAATAATGGTTGGGTCTAGGAGCAATTCCATACATTCCACTTCTGTCCCAAATCTCAGACTCATATTAGTTGGCACTTGTCCCCAAGGAATCAGAAAACAGCAGTGGATATTCTACAAAAGACAGAGTGAAAACACACTTAGCTAGCAGTCTGACCCTGGGTAAGAAGATCTCATCTTCATAGGGAAACAAACTTCAGAGAGAAGTGTAAACAAAAACAAAAACAAAAACAAAAACATTCCCAGGCCAAGTATAGGGGTAGATTCTTGTAATATGACCACCTGGAAGGCTAAACAGAAAGTTCTATAGTTTGAGGCCAGAATGGACTACCCTGTCTCTATAATTAAACAAAATAAAAATTCCAACACCGAGATGGCATAGTAAATTCTATTAAGGTCACCTGTCAGAGAACCACCCAGATGATGGCCATGTGCAGTCATGTTGATGAGCCAGGCTCTCTGCTTTCTCATCCATCATCACAGTGCCCCAAATGTCTGTGTATGGAGACCTTACCTCCACCTTGGGTACCTATATTGTTTACAGTGTCAATTAGCCCCAGGTCAGCCATTCTTAAAATGTAATACCTTCTCATTTGAGCTTGCTTCTTCCCAATTCTTCTCAAGTCCTCAATTCATCCCTTAAGCTCCCCATGTCTGTGCCCATTCCCACTACTCTCCCTTCTGTCAGGACTGTGAGTCATGGTTACGTATTCTCTATCAACTATCCATATGATTCTATTGTCTTTTGTTATATTTTTCTAAACTAAATCAATGTCATATGGCATTCTCACAACACACGCACAGTTTACCTCTCCTGCAGATTGAACCCACATACAAAGGTTGTGTGCCTCCTAGTTAGTCTCCCCAAAAAGTTCACTCTCTAACATCCCTGTGTAAGCCTACTTTCTGTTACTATGACACAATAGCTGAGGGGGAAAAAAAGAAGCTTTATTTCCACTCACAGTTATAAAGCCTTCAGTCCATGATTGGGTTACTCTAGTAATTTCAGGGTTTTGAAGAAGTAGAACAGCATGACACATGGCAGAAGCAGACTGATTACTCCCTGACAGTCAGGAAGCAGAGCAAAAGGGGAAGAACTACAATCTTTGTAAGCATGCACAGACACATACACACCCAATATCCCCACCTAAAAGTTCATTCAGCTATGATCTCATCAATAGAATATTCCATTGATGAAGTTAGCACCTTGATGATCCAATCACTTCATCTCTCACTAAAGTCACCAGCAGGGGAACCAAGCCTTTAACAGATGAGCCATGGAGAATATTTTGTATCCAGTCCATAACAAGCACCCATTATTAATCTGTCAGTGTCTTCACTTCTCATTCCTATTCCCACATGCAAATTCCTAATTCTGATACCTAAGGTCTTCATAATTTACAAAACTGCTGCCTCAACTTGGGGTTACTCAGTATATGTCAATAGCTAATGATAATTTAGAGATATTAAATAACCTTTGAAATCTCTAGTTAGGTTTCTTTTGTTTCAGAATAAGTCACTGTCATAGATTTGCAAAGTCACTAACTTGTTTAAGCACTCACCATATACCAAGCATCCTCAATTGTGTACAAGCACATGTTCAAATGTTAGAATCCTAGGATTGAACAGGTAATGTGATTTGGAAACGTTTGCAATGCAATGTGAGAGACAGAGATGAGGATGCTGATAGATTCGTGCAGCTCCCTGGCCAGTTAACCTTGGTTACTTAGCAAAACTCAGACCAGTAAGAGACCCTATCTCAATAAACCAAAGTCAATGGCACCTTAGGAAAAAGTTCCAAGGTTGTCCTCTGGCCTCTACACATATGCATAAATGTGTGCTACATACACACAAACACACACACACACAAGAGAAACTGGTTCCTTTGATGTAGTTCAAGATTGGAACTTATCCCATGACCCCTTGAGTTTGGGAGACAGGAACGTTCTGAAAGAGCTTGCTCCCATGCTCTCATTTTTCTGAAGAAGTCAGTTAACTGCAATCCATGGTCATGCAGGATGTAAATGTCAGGACAGGACAGAATCTGCAGTTTGGATTCCATCACCTTCTGCCTACTTAGGTTATAACATTGCTCAAATGGGGCCCCATGGCCTCACTTTCCCTAAAGCTGCTGCAGCTGCCTCCACAGATTATTTCTCTTTTACCTGAATGGATCCAAAGCCATCATAGCCTCCTCCTCCTCTTTCTTCTTCTCCTCCTCCTCTTCTTCCTCCTCCTCCTCCTCCTCCTCCTCCTCCTCCTCCTCCTCCTTTTTCTTCTTCCAAATCCATCCCAACATTTCATTTTGCATGCAACTCTGCCAACTCCTGGTTTTCTTCTCTGTCAACCTACCTGCCTTTACTATTTTGTCATTTAATTACAGTTTTTTTTTCTGGTATGATTTCCTGCTAGAAACTTTGTTTCCATCATGAAATTGTATGAACTTTCTCTGATAATGATCAGTTCTTACTGAGATTCCCCCTAACATCATCTGTCCTAGTAGGCTCTTGAGGAACAAGCCAGGTGCTCCATAGACCTATGTTAAATTGTGGTGAATGTCCACAATACTAACAAGTATCATTTCTTTGATGGCTGATAATGAATGCTTTCACCCTCTGCTGTAGTGTATTTTCAGTTGTATTTACGTCTGGGAATGTCTTGATATATAGAAAGGTAGATAACATCAGTCTAAGATTCTGTATTCTCCCTTATGTTGGATGACCAAAAGCCAGATGGTTTTCTTCAGTCCTCTTCCAACAATTGTTTTAAAATATTAATGCTCTTTTGCTTTCAAATATAAGTACAGTGCTTTTGTACCAATTCCAAGATGGGTGGTTTCAAATGCACTTTTCTGATTTGAGTTGGTTTGCGTCAGAACTTAAAAGAAAGCTGTGTATATGGATAGAAATGAAGTCTGTAAATGCCCTGCCTTTTGCTAATGGATTGGGTTTTTTGTTTTGTTATGTTTTGTTTTGTCCCCCTTCTTAGTTCTTTATTTTGAAAAAAAAAAAAAAAAAACCTTGAACAATTCTTTAACATTTAGACACAGTGCAACTGTATATTAGTGCAACTGATCAATTAGAATAAGGAATAAAATAGCAATTCACATAAGAATTAGTGGATAATGTTGACTAAGGAAAAAGACAGAGAGGAAATTCTACATTCCTCTGTGTAAGAAGTATCATTTGCTTTATCTTTCTACATAGACAATAGCTTGTTTCCTTGCTCTGTGTGTTTCTAGTTCTTCCCAAAGAGGGATTAACTACCTGCCCCAAGCTTGTATTAAGAAATTAACATATGATATTTTTCACTTGACTGTGATCACAGGAAGCCCTCTCTAATTTCATTTGGCATATTACCCATCATATTTATGGAAATTCTCCATGAACCCTGGCCCTGAAATGTAACAGTTGCATAAAACAGTGTGTAAGATGTGGCTGTGGTGTTCACAAGGTATACCCTTGACCTTGGCTACTGGCTAAGTCTTTGCCTGGATCTACTAGCCACCCTGGAATCCCAAAATGAAGGAATGATGAAACAGCCTTCCAAACACATGGCATGGGCTGATTAGCAGCCAGAGTTGTGAAAAGGAATTGGTAATGAGGGGAACAAAGATAGCCAGAAACTGCAACCAGCAGGGAGCCTATTTCCACAGAAGTTGAAAATAAAGTAACAATAGAAATGGTAGTCATCTAATTAAATAATAATTTTTCCTCTTTAATGATGTCCATGCTAGTTAATGTCATGACTTCTTCAGTCAGTAAGATGATAATTTAAACATAGCTATCAAAAGGCAAGTTTTGAAACTTTAAAGAAGCCTATGAGCTAACCATGGTACTATCTTACAAATGGGGAAAAAAATCTTGAAGAATCAAGATACACCATAACAAGATGGGAATTTGAAATCCTGTTGGAGGCTTCAAACAAAGGCATGTTTTTGAACTTTGTCATCTCCTACTTCTGTGTAAATTAAACTTTATTCACACCTAAAGTGGATTGAAGAATAAAGTTTTAGAGCAAAAGTAGACAGAGAAACTATAGAACAAATAATTATGATGTCCTTTCAAACTTGGCAGTATTGGCTGATACATGGTATATACTTACATTTAAAATCTATATACAATCAATGATATACTTCTTTGAGGCTGGCAGTTACATAGTTCAGAGAACAAAACCAGTCTTTCTGTTTCAGAGTCCCCATTTGTTTGTGTCACCAGGAGTATTGCTTAACCTTGCTAGATCTTCATTTTCTTATCTCATAGACCTACCTACACTCTTGGAGTATACATGAAGACTAAAATTAAATAATGTATTAAAAAGTGCTGGACACTGGGCCTGGGATGTAGTTAGTGCTCAGTATACCATTGGCTTCCTCCTCCCTTTTCCTCCAGTTTTTCCTGCTTCTCTTCTCTAAACTCCCCTTTGTTTTAAAACCAGGATATTGCCTCTTCACCCCCTTGCAGTGTATGCCTAGATAATGCAGCCAATATAGCCACTACTTTACAGTCTCCTTCACTTTATGTTGTTGTTACTGTTGCTTTGAGATATGGCTGCCTGATTTTATACTCCTACCAATAGTGCATAAGGGTTCCCCTTTCCCTACATCCACACAAACAGTTGTTATTTGTTTTCTGAGTAGCATGAAATGGGACCTTGATGTAGGCTTACTCTGCATTTTCTTGATGCCTAAAAAGGTCGAGCAATTTTTATGTATTTAATAGCCATTTGTACTTCTCCCTTGGAGAAAATTCTGTCAAGTTCTATAACCTGTTCGCAATTGGTTGCCTATTTTTCTTTTTGGACAAAAGGTTTTAATTAAAATTTAATTTATTCTTTCACAGGCAGTCATGAGGAGGGTCTCTTCCACACTGTGTGTAGTTTGAGCATAGGACCCCCCAAATACCACCCCCTCAGTGACACACTTCAATGGCCCAGCCCATTGTGGGTGGTGGTACCATCTCTGGGCTAGTGGTAGTGGATTCTATTGAAAAAAAAAAAAAGCAGGCTGAGCAAGTCAGGTGAAGCAAGCTAATAAGAAGCACCCCCTTCATGGCTTCTGCATCAGTTCTTGCCTCCAAGTTCCTTCCTTGTTTGAGTTCCTGTCCTGACTTCCTATAGTGATGAACAGTGATACGGAGATGTAAGCCAAATAAACCCTTGACTCACCCCCCAAAAAATAAAATAAAATAAAATAAAATAAAATTTAATTTAAAGTTAAAATTCCTGGATTTCCAAAGAAACTTTACCTACAATATTCTTCAATAG
>NW_022196904.1:60397731-60424454 GCF_008632895.1 Mastomys coucha
TGGACATATTTATATATAATATGTTTTTAGTTATATACAGCAAAGTCAAGCATGGACTTGAAATCCTCGTGTTTCTGCCTCCTGAATGGTTGCCTATTTTCTTAATGTTTGGTTTCTTTAGTTCTTTGTTTACTATGGACACTAATCTTCTATCAAATGATTTTTCTCCTATTTTCTAGACAACATCTTTATGTTATTAGCCATTTTTTTCTTAGTTTACTGAGATGTCATTTGTAAATTAATGATCTTTTCTTCCTGAGCTACCATAATCTTATTCATAAAGTCCTTACCCTGTGCCTATAAATTGAAGTGCAATTTCTACTTTTTCGTCTAGCACTATCTAACTACCAGGTCTTAGAATAAGATCCTCAATCTGTTCAAAGTTGAGGCGTGTCCAAAGTGAGAGTTAAAGATCCAGTTTCATTTTTCTATGCATTGAAATCCAAAGTTCCCAGCACCATTTGTTTAGGAGACTGTCTTTTCCCTAGTATATATTTTTAATCAAGGCTAAGGATTTCATAGGCCCTTGGAGAAAATCTGCTGATGCTTTTTTTTCTAAATGGCCATGTTGTCAAACTACCTTCTAAATATGTTTTTTATAACCATAGACTTGTGTTGCTCTTAACCTTGGTCAAAGGAGTTTATTATTGTGGTGAGTGCTGGATAACAAAGAGACACATTGCTGTTCAAAGTGATTATGAGAGCTCAGCTGTAGATGAGCATCTATATCAACTTCTCTATCAAAGACTCTGATAACAGCCCTAAAGAGAGAGCAGAAATCATCTAAGAGCCAGAATGTGAGAAGTGCTGTCCTCCCGATATGACGTAGTTGCTGCACAATAACTGTGGTTACCTACACAAGATCAAGAGTTGATGGATCAGGATGGGAAAGGAGCCCCCAGAAGCCCAACTAGTCTCTCTAGCTGAGAGACTATTGGCAGTTGGTGGCTGCTAGGAAAGGAAGCATCACTCTCTCTAGGAATGTGGCTACTAATTAGAGTCAGTGGGTTAAAAAATATGAATTGATAAACTAAAAGTTTTAAAAGGGGGTTGTGAAATTGGGAGAGAGATACAGTAGAAGATCCTGAGGTATGGGTAGGGTGGAGAAAGAGAATTAAAGAGGGGGATGATCAAATTTTAGTATATACATGTATGAAAAGAATAAGAATGACAAAGAACAATCATATAAAAAAATAAAACAGAAGACCCATGGTTGTTAAACCCAGCATTGGATCCATGCTGTTTTATAGCTTTTAAAGAAAAATACTTCTTCCTATTACACACACACACACACACACACACACAATTCCAAAACAAAAATGTAATAAAAATTTTAATTAAAAAAGAAATTGTAAGTCCATAAGCCATAACCCTAAAGAAGGAAGGACTATAATTAGGACTCATTGCCTTCTAAGTACAGCTCCCTTGGAGATGCTTTGTTATATCTTCATGGTTCATACTCCTTTTTAGCTAACTTTTTGTCTGAATCTACCATTCTAGATTCATGAATTACAGAATATTAAAAGCTACCACTTGAATATTAGATATCACTATAAATACAAGGACTTGCTGGGGCTAGGACTACAAAAAGAAGTCCATCTGATTGACCAACTTATGTCATCACCAGCAATGATGACAGAAATAGTACAGCATATTGACTACTGAGATGGAAAGAGACTAGGGGTGTTCTCAAAAAAAGGAAGGACGCTTTCCAACAGCAGTAAACTGGTCATCCAGCTCTCTTCTCACACAAGTTCCCACAAGGTTTCTTAACTTGGAGATCATACCCTGTAGGAATGATGGAAGACTTTCATAAGGTTTCAAATAGTAATTATCAACAATTACCAAGGCAAATGGTCCAGAGGTAGCGTCTACTGCATAGCAGTTTAGAATCCAGAAGTGGCTTCCTAGAAGTCATCCAGTCTTGAGTGGATGACCTTAAGCTAGGACGGCCTTAGGACTCTAGATCATGTGCCATTATACTCTAGAAGGATGCTTTTTGATGAAGTGGGTTTTCAGCAGCTGATCACCATTCAGTAAAACAGTAATTACAAAAACACAAAACAAAACATTGTTCTGCATCCCGGTCTAATACTGTCCCATAAGAGTAAGGATTTCAGTATGTTAAAAATCTAAACAAAAAGGAATTTTCTGGTATTGGAATGTTCAATATATACCTTCATGCTTACAGTACTGGGTGGTAGTGACAGCCACCTTTAGTTCCAGCACTCAGGAGGCAGAGGCAGACAGATCTCTTGTAAGACTGAGAACAGCCTGCGCAACAAAGGGAACAGCCTGGGCAACAAAGGGAACAGCCTGGGCAACAAAGGGAATTCCAGGACAGCCAGGGGTACACAGAGAGAGCTTGACTCAAAATAAAATGTAAAACAAAATAAAATAAAATTCTTAAGGTAGGATATCAAGGCCAATAGATTGATTAGCTGCTCTTGCTGTAAACTTGGGTAGCAGCATAAACCTAGTAGCTTAGGCTCAGTAAAAAGATGATTGGGGTACCCAGTATTATAATAGTTAGTGGAGCTCAAAATAAAAAAAAAATGGTGACAAAGGCATTTATGATAAGTCAATGTTATATGCACTTTGATCATATGAGTTAAACATGTTTGTTCAGGTTAAAATTTTACAGCCAATATATTCTAATTACATCATTTAAACAGGACTATGATGATACTGAAAGGGCTGGACTAAAAGGAAAGGAAGGAGGGAGGGGCTGCTATCATGACGTAAAGTGAATAAAAGAAAGTTACTGAGAAAAAGTCGAAAACTGGATGTGAGGGTTAGCTTACAACTCATAGTTAGTTGTAAATGATGCCAAAGCCTTGCTTCTGCTCTGACTATAGGTGCATTTTGACTCCAGTTGTCCATAGAAAGCAGCAGACTGACTCCGGAAGATAGGTCAGAGCTGAATTGTAGAGCTAGGAGTGAGTTATTATGAGTCACATTACCTAAGCTCTGATTGTCCGATTCCATGGATGGGGATGCTACTCGCTGTCTTTCTCACAGGACAAACTGCAGAAATAATAACTGTCCGATTTAAGGCACAAGATAGGCCTCTGTAAGTGGACCATTTTTTGGGGGGAGGGGGTGATCATCTAGGTGAACATGACTGGAGACGTGTTTATGCTACGATTAATTCAATGAGTGTGTTTAGGCTTTGAAGAAATACAACTCCTGGTATCACTAGAATGCCTTGTGCACAGGTGTGAAACTATCAAAGAACAAATTTAATTTTTAAAAAAATTAAAACGTATATCCAAAATTCAGAACAGTTTCCTAAAGGTTATGAATACATGAACCCTTTCATTATATACAGATACTAGATGATATGAACTTTTAATTGATTCAAAAATTTCTCTGTGTGTAGAATGCGTTTTCATTTGATTAACAGAAATAGATTAGAAGGCTGTGCTTCATAGTACCAGAGGTGCACTGGATTGTACAACCAGAGAGAGAGAGAGGAAATGACTCAGGGCATGGTCTAAACAAAACCCAGCAGCTACTAATGAGGCTTGTTAGTGATGCTAATCTATGTAAATGTTATTAATTGAGAACATCTATCTTTTATCTGCAACTGTTTAGTAATCAGGCAATTAAAAAACAATGACATTCCCACTGGTTGTTCCTCCTGCGTTGTTGGGTTTGTTTTAGTTTTTTGTTGTTGTTTTTTTTCTTCCTTTCTTTCTTTTTTTAAGTGATCAAAGAGTTTTAAAATAAGAAGAAAGAAAGTCCCTTATCGAGAGGTGGGCCTTGCCTTGGGCTACTTGGCCTCATTAAAGGCAGAAAAGCTCTGCTGATCACCAATTAACCTGATTTGTAGGAACGCTGATACAGACCTTGAACAAGAGTTTTCTTAAGATGGTAAAAGACACAGTTCGTTGACAAACATAAAGGCAATTCATTGAAAAAAAAAAAAAACTAAGAGAAGATGATAAAGGATCCACTGGAATTGAAAGGGTCTTCTTCAGAGGTCCTGTGGTTTGAGTTAGAAGAACTTTCTCTAAAGGCAGTCTCACCTTTGTCAAATTGATCCAGCCCCCAGATATGTCCCTCTGACCACTTTGTGAAATCTCTTCCTCCACCTTCACTTAAAGAAAAGCCACTGATACTGTTAGTTCTGTGAAGACTGCCTAGGCTGAGGGCTGGACTTTATTCTGAAATGATAGCATTTGAGTCCAGGGATTCAAGTTTCCAAATACTTGATTTTCTAATCATACCCATATGGCACATATGTATTGTATTTGAAGGTATTGCTAAGTGTAGAAGTAACATTAAGTGATCTTGGGAAGTATTGCGACTGACAATATTCAAATCTTCAAGCTCTTTGCAAGGTTATCACCTTCTCACCGATCTTCCCAATAATTCCATCACTTACCATTGCTGAGATGATGCAATGGATGGGTGAATAGGTAGAGGAGGGAGAGAGGGGAAGGTAGGGAAAGAAGGGAAGAGAAGGAGAAAAGAGAGAGAAGGAAGGGGAGAAAATGAAAATATGCATATCTGTCTCTTATTCAAAGAGATAAAAACTTGGCAAATATACTTCTGAAGCACTTACTCTAAAACACTGGGTCTTTTTTTTTATTTCTTCTCTTTTCTCATGGTCTTCAGCATTATTGAGAAGCCAGTGATTAGCTGCTGATTTGCAAGCTGGGTGGTAGAAATTCCATGTAATACCCAGCAGAAGTGTTAGTTCCCACAAAAGGTAGTTGTTGGAAGAGGGAACTCAAATGTGCAAAGCTTTAGAGAAGATACAGGTACAATGTTACAGTAGTCAGCTGTGAACATGGCTCCCTTTTATTTCTTATATCTCCTCCAGTGAGGTCATCTCCATCCTATGCATGGTCCTAAATAGCCCAAATCAGGCTAAATAACCAGAATACAGTGCTACCCCACACTCTAACAGTATGGCATCATTGTGTCCCACTGGGTAGGACAGAAAAAAACACTTCATTAGGACATAGAGATTTTCTATTTGTATTTACCTTACATCAATTCTTACTGCATTGTAGTTGCGAATGATTGCTTTGAATCAGTATGAATTTGGAGTTATCGGTGTTTACAAATATCAATGTTTAAATATAAACCCTCATGAGATAGTGAAGGTTAAAAGATTTGGTGGAGAATCTGTTTCCTGTCTTTCATTTGATGGTCAAGGACAGAGTCTCAGGACTGAAAGAAAGCTATCTGAAAAACATACTTATTCACAAACTGGACTGAGCTCAAACCAACTTTGATTGAATTTCTGTAATTTGATGAATGATTGAAATTGAGTAATATTTACACAGAAAATTGATTCCCATCAGCCTTAGAGACTGTGGAAGGTAGGAAACTAGGGTGGGTGGAGGATAAGTTTCTGTCAGAGTTGGCAGGGAACAGTAGTCTGTTTAATAAATATGCTCTGAATAACCTGAATTTTAAAATGCAACTACACACACACACACACAGAGAGAGAGAGAGAGAGAGAGAGAGAGAGGACATGCACACACTCAAAAGAGTCAGACAGAGTGTATCTGTTTGCTACATATAGGCCTCTCAGTGCAAAATAAGAAGTGAGGGGCAAAAAGAATTGTTTTTCCTTATCCAAAACACATCTATTTTAAACATTTAGTATTTTTAATGGAAAGTATCTGGAAACTCTGGAAGTTCCAAGAGATGGAAAATTAATTTTTCTTTCACTTTTATCTAGGGACAACTGGAAAATGAACTCCAAGCAGGAGACTTGGTGACCCATTGTAAATTGTATTTGGTAGCTAGAAGAGTCCGTCTCAGGAGATCTGGATTCATGGAAAATAACAGTTTGCCTCTTGCATTCCTTTCTGACATATTTTGCAAAAAGAAATTAATCACATTAGCCCTCACATCCCGTGTATTGGAATCGATTTCCATTTTAAGTACTTACTTAGTAATACTAAGGAAACACGAGGAAGAAAAAGGAGAAGATAATTGATTTATTGATTAATGATTTGGGAAAGCCACTAAGCGACCCTGATTGTGTGCAAAGAATACAAATGGCATCCTTGGTTGTTTTTAAAGACTCTTATTCTTCGGTCATGTTAATGTGGTTTGTGTGAAAACTGTCCCTCAACACTTGCCTGGGTACTTTGGCTTCGTCAGGTAATGAACTATGGTTCTTTAGCTCTGTGTAGCTGGAAGTGACTGAAGCTTGTTGGAGCTTTAAACACCCAGTCGATGTGAGGCTGGAGTCAGGTGGGCATAATCAAGAACATATTATCTGATAGGTGAAAGGTAGCTGGGCTCAGAAGAGGGAGGGTTTCGTGGTGAAGATGATTCTGACAGCCACAAAGGGAGCTGGAAGAGGAGAGATTAAAGGTGACATAAAAAGGGATTGCCTGACTAAAGGTCTTGAAACCAATAGGTAACAATTTGAATATGACCCAGGAGCTAATGGGAAGTCATTTGAGGGTCTTGAGAATGGGAGAATGGAAACAGCAGGCCTGAGAGATTATCTGAGCTGCAGAAGATTGGGCCAATTGGAGAGAGGAGAGGCCAAGGACTGAGGAAAGCTGGCAGGGAACCCCAGATCACAGGGCTGGCCTACAGGAGACAGGACATGATGATTGCAATGAGGAAGCCAAGTCTGACAGGTTAAGTGGCTTGTCCTGGCCCTACTTCTAATAGCTTTGCTTGCTTATTGTTATCCTTCATGTACTTAGGGAAGACCTGACTTGATCAATGCATGCTTTGCTCATTGTGTATTTCTACTGCACCAGTTCTAAAATGACTCATCAAAGAAACTATTAAAGAGAACTCAGTCAAAATTTCTGAAAGTTGATAGACTTCATAATAAATTAAAACATAGGGGTTTTTTTTTGTTGTTGTTTCGTTTTGTTTGTTTTCATTTGCTAGTGCACAATTGGGGTTATAAACCACTTTCCCAGCTGCAGTAGAGGGAACACAAGCTCCCATGTCCTTCAGATGCTCAGTGTCAGTGGATAGTGAAGAGTGTGCAGCCACTCAACCAGGCACACTGAATAGTTCCCCTTTTCTACAAAGGGAAACCATTTCTTGAACAGAACTTCTAGGAAATAAATTCAAGACAGAGTGGGATGCTGTCTTTTTGCATACGGGTTTTAAGGAAAGATTGTTACTGTCAGAGACACTTTTTTTTTAATCTACACAAATACTTTGCAACTGTGCTGCCACACAGGGAAAGGCATAACCCCAGGAACGCTGTTTCTGAGGCAATGCAACATTCTAGATGTATATGAGATGTTTGAGCAAACCTCCAGCAGATGCTGAATTGCCAAGAACTCAGGAAATAACTCTTGAATAAGAAAGAACGTAGAGTAAAGAGTGCTTGCGATCTTATTTAAGCAGAGAAGCATATGCTTCAGTCAGTAGACACGGAGGAGGAGAGGTTATTAATCTGTGTGAATGTGTTTTAAGAGCAAATTGAAGGATTTCCCCTTAAATTCAGGAGGAACTACCCCACCCCCATTTCAGCAAAAACAACAACACTGAAGGCTTTTGTCTGGAGAAATGGAATATTTTCATTTGAACCTGAGTCCCATTCTTTTCCGTGCAGATACCAGGTTGAGAATGAAATCTGTGGCTCTCCATTTGTAGAAGCAGCCAACCAGGACTAGCACCTGTAGCAGGTGTCATTCTAGAATTTGTGTCCTGTCTATACATCCTCCCTGACTGCAATCCCTTGTCAGATGTTAGGATTAGACATGCAACATAAGTCCAAGGGAAGAAGAGAAGGAAAGCAGAGACAACAATGTTGTAGTGTGGAAGAAAGAGTGTACAATACGGGAGGGTATAATACTGGCAGTGCCTGCGTTAAGACTAAATGGAAACTGATTTTAAGAAAGTCAGCCATCTGAGCAATTTGCTTTGCTCATGACACTGAACGTCTGGTCCCATGGGATAGCTGGAAGACTGTAAGAATTCTTCATATTTCATAGGAGTATCAGACATCTTTACTCATGGAGGATATAACAACAAATGACCTAAGAAGAGGAAAGACACCGGCTTAATTGTCAGAATCCAATTAATCCTATTGATCGATCAGGTGGGGAAATTTTAAATAGGGTCTCTGGTTCAGGCGGGATCAACAGCACATATGCCATAGAGAACCCCGTAAAATGTGCAGTAGTAATTATGGCCACATCAGGATATGAATTAGAAGAACAGCAGCAAAGCAGAGACCGTGGCTCCCAGTCCAGTGAGATGGCTGGACCTGTGTGAAGAAGTCTTAATTATATGATTGATGTGGGTTTCAAACAAAAACTGGGAAGCTATGGTGGCTCTAAGGGCGCGCTATGATAGAAAGGATAAAGACCGCTTCCCCGGAAGAGAAACACTTGAAGCAGAAGCCTCTGAGCTTCCCATGGCCGAACAAATCGATAACATCTCGGTTTTATCTACATTAGATTTAATAAAATTGAATGGCATCTGTGATTAAGGATCACACACACAATTATGGCAACATCAAAGGTATTCTAGACTGTATGTTCAGTCCACGAAGAATACCGATCAGAGCCTAAAGGTCTGCACGCTCGCTCTCCATGAGAACACAGGGCCCTGAGGACTTGCTGAGTACCCTGGCCTTTCCCCCTCCCACATAAAGCAGGTGCTCTCACCGACCTCACGCCCCACCCTGGCCTCTTCCCGCTGCTTGCTGAACTCAAGATTTTCAAGGAGTAAGAGCGAGTCTATAACAGTCATTCTAAACTGGACAAACGAAAAGGGACACCCTGGATCCGTCTTCTCCTCATCTTTTAGTGTGGACCCTTCCCCACCCCCCCCCCGCCACTCCTCAAAAGCTAGATCATTTCCAAGCACACTCCAGGGTGAAATTTATGTTTTATTTTATTTTTTTACCTATTCCTTTGCAGAAAATAATAAATAAATTAAATAAATAAATAAATAAATAAATAAATAAATAAGAAAGAAGTGAGGTAGGGGTTGGGAATTAGATCTTTGTTGTCAAATTTCATATGGGGCTCTACAGAACAAAAGAAGAAAATGAGACATGCAATTACCTCAGATTTAAGGCCTCAGTGTAAATCGCTTAAATCTCCTGGACTTTGTACTGCTGTCATATTTTATTTTCTCTTCAACAGGTGTAGAAATTGTTTGGACTGGAACTGAAAACAGCAATCAGGCCCTCTGGACTGAACACAAGCAGAGCATTCAGCTGCTTCATCGCTGTTGACTGGTTCTTTCTTTAAGAAAAAGGAATGAGGAGCTGGGGAGACAGCTCAGTTGGTGAAGTGCTTGCTGCACAAACCTGCGGACCTGATCTCTTAACACTAACACCCACATAAAAGAACACTAGCACCCACATAAAAGACAGAGGCACGTGTCTGTCATCTCAGACCTGTGAGGAAGAAAAACAGCTTTCTTGCCAGTCGGTCGAGCCACATAGACAAGTGCCAGGTTCACTGAACGACCCTGGCTCACCAAATGATGATGATGATGATGATGATGATGATGATGATGATGATGATGATGATGATGATGATGATGATGATTGATGATGACGATGATGATGGCGGCAACGACAATACTAACGATGAAGATGGTGGTGGCAGCGGTGGTGGTAGTGGTGATGGTGATGGTAATGACGATAGTGGTGATGATGTTAGTGATGAGGAATATGTGAGAAGTGACTAAGGAAGATACCTGACATCGGCTTCTTGTCTACTGGAATACTTGTGCACCTGTGCATGTGCACACACACATACACACACACACACACGCACACACACACACACACACCATGCACACACACATACTGCACACTCACACATACCACCCCCACAGATACACACTCACACATACTGCACACAGAGAGAGAGAGAGAGAGAGAGAGAGAGAGAGAGAGAGAAAGAAGTAGTGGCGAGGAGAAGAATTTATTTGGCAGAGGTCTTTGATCAGCAGTGAAGGATGCTTTATTGAAACCCACGGACTCCTCTGAGCTACCACAACTGAACTCCAGTCACCTTTTCTGCTTTTTTAAATTTACTTAACCACAGACTGACTGATACTCATTGTTGAAACAGTGGACAACTGAGTATTAAGGACAGCCCTCATCTCTTAAAAGCCAAGACTTGATTCTGAGGCACAGACATCATTAACTCTTCACTTTCCTCGACTGCCCCGAGTTACATTTAGAAAAGGGTCTTCCTGACTTTATGCCCCAGTGTAGGGGAATGCCAGGGCTAGGATGCAGGAGAGGGCGGGTTGGTGAGCAGGGGGAGGGGGGAGGGAACAGGGTTTTGGTTTTTGGTTTTTGGTTTTTTTGGAGGGGAAACAAGGAGAGGAGATGTCATTTGAAATGGAAATAAAGAAAATATCTAATAAAAACATTTAAGTCACCTCTACAAAAAAGAAAAGAAAAGAAAAGAAAAGAAAAGAAAAGAAAAGAAAAGAAAAGAAAAGAAAAGAAAAGGGTCTTCCTTTCCTATGGGCATACTGTCAGTGCTGACTTTGCCCACTCTCCTTTAGCCTTTAATCCCAGGACTCAGAAGGCAGAGGAGGTGGAGCTCTACGTGTTTGAGGCCAGCCATTGCTTACATAGTGAATATATATATATATATATATATAAAACAAAGCAATTATTACCTCTTAATTTATGTCTCAAACCTAAGCTGATGTTCAGTGTCAGCATATTTAAAGCTCACTTCTAAGCCAGATACTTTAGTGTGAACTAACATCACACATACAGAAGTTGGATTTTGTTTTATTTTGTTTTTAAATTTTGTTAAGTTGTAGAACCTCCCAAAAGGTCATAAAGTCATTAAAGAATGTTTTAAAGTTATGCTCCTGGTGGTAACAGATATAGAGACCCACAACAATACACTCCACATCTGTTAGAAACAGTCTAACCTGGAACTCTTCATCATCATCATCATTCCTGATAGCTCAGGGGACTCCATGGAAGAGGGGACAGAAAGAGAGTAAGAGCCGGGGGATGGAAGACTACAAGAGAGGAAGCCCTCCAAATCAACTAAGCAAGGCACACATGAGCTCCCAGAGACTGAGGCAGTAAGCATGTGGCCTATAGTAGCCCACACCAGGTCCTCTGTGCAGATATTAAAGCTATTAGCTTAGTGTTTTGATGGGACTCCTGACTGTGAGAAGGAGTGCGTCTATGACACTTTTGCCTGATCTTGGGGTTCTTTTCCTCCTCTTGGGTTGCCATGTCCAATTTCAGTATGACATTTGTTTCATCTTATTATATTTTATTTTGTCATGTTTGTTTGTTATCTCTTAGAGCCTGGTTTTTCCTATTTAGAGACATAAAGGGAGTAGATCTGGAGGGGGAGAAGAACTGGGAGGGGTAGAGGGAGGGAAAACTATAATAGGGATATATTGTACAAGAAAAGAATCCATTTTTAATAAAAGAATAAAAGGGGGAAGCTATGCATACTGTCTACCTAACTTTTTTTTTTATTCTGAACCATTTTATACTATAAATTAAAGCAGAGAAAATTATCCGGACAAAAGAAGTCCCTTTGTTTAAATACAACATCCTCAATTCCCTGCCTGCTTGCACAGATGATTCTGGGGCTAGAGGAATGGTTAATCTGTGCTTGCCACTGAAGTACAAGAACCTGAGATCCATTCCCACTAGCTGTATAAAGATGCAGGTGTGGGGGCAATCCCCACACTGGGGAAGCAAAAATAAGCTTACCCCTAGGGCGTGCTGAGCAGCCAGACAAGCTAACTCAGTGAGAGGGAGGCCAATAAGAGATGTTACCTTGAAAAAAAATTTTAAAAGGACAATACCTGAGGAATGACATCTAAAGTTGTTCTCTGGCTTCCACATGCATATATACCCAAAAATACAAGAATTTTTAAAACACAGAGAGAAGAGAGAGGGAAAAGGGAGAGAGGGAGATGGGGGGGGGCTTAAAGTAAGGCTTTAGACCCGTAAGTTGTATTCCATCATACAACAAAACTGTTCTTTCTTTTAATCTGCACAAAATCATACTTCATAAACACTTGATATGTGGTGCTCATTCCATGCTACTTTCTATTACTTACTAGAAAACTTCTAAGGTGGCTTAGGCACCAAAGTCAAGGGACCCACTCAGGACAGAGTAAAATGTCCAGCATTTGTATCCCTGCAGATCTCCTTGTATGATTCTCCTTGCAGGAACCTTGATGGGTGAAGTTAGTGCAGTTGGGGATTGCTTTGGAAGAAGTGGGCCAGAGTATGACAGACGACTCCGTGGAACACTGCTGCCAGTTTGAGGGCTGCATCGCCAAGAAGATACTCCACCCTTGTGCTAGACACCTTGTATCTCCTTGTTGTGTTTGCAGACACTGTATGCTGGGCTTGCAGGAGCCTCCATTCCCTCTGAAGAGCCATATTATTAGTTCTGATTGACCAGGTCTGACGGTAAGAGAGTGAGAGTTCATGCTACATGAATTACACGGCGTGCGTATCTAGATGAAAATAAGAGCGGCGAGGAGCAGACAGGAGGGGTGAAGGGTCCATTGAAAATCAGAGAGATTAGCAACTCATCACATTATTTGTGGGTTATCAGGAGACAGAGGTAATGAAAGTGAGACCTATATCCTTGATCAATAAGAGTTTGACTGCATTTTGAGTTCATTTTCCCCTGCCGTGAGAGAGACAGCAGGCTTGCTATTGATCACCGTGTTAATCCATAACCAGACTGGGCCTTAGCCTGGTGGAGCAGGCAGGAAAAATAAGATAATAAGCAGGAACTCTTGATCTTTTATTATGGTGTGCTAGATAAAGAGAGCGTGGGGGTTCAAGGTAGTCTGGTTTAAAGTTAACCCTTCCCTTCCCTCTTAATTTGGAATGTATGAGAAGAAGAATTGAGGGCCACCCCAGTCTGACTCCATTTGACCTAATTTTGCCAGTTTCCTCCGTAAAGTGTGTTTGGGGCCCTCTATACTGATTAGAGGCAGATAGTAATGGAACCAAGGGAGAGTCAAAAATGGCAGTAGACGCACAGGGATGAAAGAATCTCCTCCAAATGGAACTCAAGAATGTCAAAGACTGTGGAGACTTGATGGCATCTGCATTTAAGTTATTCCCAGCATGCTTAGATATGAAGCTGGCTTTAATACCCCATAGTCCACTGCTGCAACAGTTAGCACCAGTTAGTTTATGATTAAGCAAATAAACACATCAAAAGAAGATGGCTTAATTCAGAGGAGTGTGTAGGGTCACTAAAGCAGCCATTATCGCTGAGCAAAGGTCATTTAGGGACAGTCCATCATCAATTATTTGGAAATTTCCAGAATTAACAAAAGTCTGTCTAACTTAAACTCTCATTACAAATTACCTACCGAATGTTTAGATGGTAAGACCGGAAAGACCCTGCCCATCCTTACAATCTGAATTCAATCCCAGGTACTCACATGGTAGAATATGAACTCTACATGCTGCCATAATGTATACACACACACACACACACACACACACACACACACACACGCACATGCACATGCACATGAGTGCTTTTTTAAAAAGAAGTTTAGCTTTCTCTTGATGAGTCAATACTTTGTTTCTGCTGAAATAGAGACAGTTTTTCAAACTCCCACCAATCCAAGTGACCCCCCCATTTACAAATAAAAAACTGGGACACACACACTCCAATATACCTACATACACAAAGACCAAGCAAACAGGATTTCCCATTCTCAATCTCACTCCTTCTGCCACTGCTGGTCCTCAGGAGTCACCATGGTGTCATCTTCACAGCAGCAAAGAAAGTGGGGAGCTGCTGACCTGGGCAGAGCCCCTCAGCTGCTGGCTGGCATGAACAGAGCCCCTCATACCTGACCTAGACTTGCATCATTCATTCTTCACTTTGCTGACTCAGCCCAAGCCAACCATTTCTCATTGAGAGTTTCTGTGCTCTTCCAAGTGTGTTTCCATCTTATTCCTGGGCACACTTATCCTTCCATTCCTTCCACTCCCAATTCCTCTTCTCTGCCCTTTTACGGCAACTCCTGTCACCTAGAGTCAGGGTATGTATGAGTATATCAAGTTGCATGCAAACAAGCAAAATGGCTGGAAGTGTGTCACTTTGGAAACATGTCACCTAAGCTGCCCTAATTAGAACAATTGGGAGATCTACATAGAAGCAATGCATTTTTCTAAAGCATTCTTGAATTAAATGCAATTTTAACTGACCCATGTAAACACAAATATTTAATAGAGTCACAAGATACCATGGGATGATTTGATGTATACATCTGGTGGGAAAACAGGTCATTGGTCAAACATTTACCACTGCCTTATCATGAAAACATGACCGATCCTTTCTTCTAGCCTTTTGAGATAGTCAATGCACATTCCACATCTATGGCCAACCTACTGCACAATAGCACACGAGAATTTCTTCCTGCTATCTGCCAGCAACTCACTCCCCATTGCTCAACTGAGCTGTCATGAAATGACACATGTATATACTAAGCAATTTTTAATGAAATACCTGTCGATCATTTAGCACGTTATCACTGGATAACCAGGGAAGTTAAACAATTTGAACAAGTTCATATCGTCCTTGTGTGGAGAACTGGGCCTCAGTTCAAACTTCTGAAGCTAAGAATAATCAGCATGATTTTCAGAGAAGTCAGATTTTAACAAGTACTAAAGCCCATGTAATCTATTAAGGAATTCATCTCAGAGACAGCTAATACTGTCTTTGAAGTTTCATACTCCAGTTGATGGAAACTAAGAATCTCTTCAGTGAGGTATGTGGTGACTGTGGTAAAAGCTTACGTTTTAAGCTGGAGGAGGGGTTGCTTGTATAATGTACATTTTGTGTGAGGAAATTTTGCTTAGGAAAAATAATTTTCCTCTCCTTTACCATGGTAAAAGTCAGCCCTTATTGATCTGAAGCCTCATAAGACATGCTAATCAAGTCAAGGAATAACTTTTGCGGGTGCAGAAATAGAACAAGTGATTTGGAATCATTTGGGAAGCCTTTCATGTAATATTAGAATTGTGGTTTTTCAATTAGAATAATGGCTGATAAACTAGCTCAGCTGGGTTGATGAATACCTAGTTGTGAATCCTCAGCTGGCTTCTCTAAGTTTTCATGAGCTATAATCGTTCAAGCTTTGATCTTCTCTTGTCTCCTTCGGGGAAATGATCCTAGCAGCTTAGCATAAGCACAGATTCTGGGTGCCACCAAAAGAAGAGAAAAAAGAATGACTTCTAGTTCGGTAAGGTGCTTCTATGATGACTTGGGCTTAATCAAGAGTAAGCTAATAAGCAGCTGTCACGGGGGGGGGGGGGGGGGGGGGGGGGGGGACGGGAATCTACAATTAGGAGGAAACCTTAATGACTTCTTGAAATCATTCACTTCTCAAAAGATGGATGAGAAGATAAGGCTGTTTGCTGTACACACTCTAGGACCTAAGTTTGAATCATAGCAGGAACATTTAAAACGTATAAAAAAGCCCAGCATGACCTTTCTCATAACTATGCACAGCACTGTGGGGAGCTGAGACAGGAGGTTCTCTGGATCTTGCTAACCACTGGCCTAGCTCCCATTTCAGTGAGAGACTCTGTTACAAAGAAATTTTATTATAGCACAAAACACACAACATCCTCCTCTTCTGGCCTGAGTACACGTGTCTGTAGGCACACGCAGACTCATTCATGCATATACACACACACACATACACACACACATGCATGTACGAAATGAAAATATTCATTTCTAATTTGATTTTTTTAACTCAGAAGCTTATTTTAAGTGAATGAGGTTTTAAAGATTTCTTTGATTTTGATGTTGGTATCCCTCCAAAATTCATGCTGAAAATTAATCCTCAAAACAACAAAATTAATAGGTACATCCTTTGGGGAAGAGATTAAGTCATTGGGGTTCTGCCCTTATGAAGGGATTAATATCCTTATCAAAGAGGCTTCAAAGCTCTGCACGGCCCTTTTCTTCTACTGCCACATGAACACATGTAAAGCCACTAGGGAATCCAGCAACCAGGCACCATCTTGAAAGCAAGATATGAGCCCTTACCAGGCACTGACTTTGCCTCTAGGCTGACCTAGAACTTCCCAGGCTTGTGAACTCTGAGAAACAAAGTTCTATAGGTATAAACAATCCAGGCTGTAGTATTTGTTAGGGAGATGGCTCAGCTGAAGGAAGCATTGGCTGCAAAAGTGTGATGAGAAGAGTTGGGATTCTCAGATCCCACATAAGAGCCAGGCCTAACTGGTAGACCCCCTGGTAATCCCTGAAGCAGGAGCAGGGTATCTCTGGGGTGGGCTGATGAACTAGAGAAGCTGAATTGGTGAGATTTGAATTCATGGAAAGATACTGCTGAGAACTTTTGCCTCAATGGAGAGCAACTTAGGGAAATACTTGTACTCAATTTCTTGTCTCACACAAGTGCACCCACACACATGCAAAAGCATACATACATGCATGTATCCACACCACATAAACACAGATACACCCAGACACACACACACAAAACACACAACACACACACACAACGTACAAACATACAACACAGACACACATAAGAAAAATAATAATGAAGGAAAAACAAAGTCATTGTTGATACTTTGCAGTATAAAGTCAACTTTTTTTAATTCTTTGAAGATTTCATATCATACATTGTCATCATATCCTTTCCTGTCTCCCAACCCCACCTAGATCCTCCACCCAATCTGACCCACTCAACTTCATTTCATTTCTCTCTCTCATTAAACAAACAAACAAACAAAAATTCACTTTGTGTAGTCACTTTGTGCTGGCCATGCCTCGGGATCATTGAACCTGCCCGAGAGTTTGGTTGATATATCCAGTGTCACTCCATTAATGAAAATTATTTTCCCTCTTCCAGTAGCCAGTATTTGTGAATAACTTCTTGACTAGTGATGCAGCTCTGTGTCCACTTCCCTTTCCCTATACTGGGATTTAGTCTGTCTCGAGCTTGTGTGTGTTATCACAGTCTTTGTAAGCTCATATGTGTATCTGCCCTGTTGAATCAGGAGAAAACTCTTAACCTAAATTCATCTACACCTCCGGTTCTTATAACCAACCTTTCTGCTCCTTCTTCTGCATAGATTCCTGACCCTTGAGGGAAAGAGTGTAATAAAGATATCCTATTGAGGAGTCAGAAATCTCTCATTTTCTGAATATTGTCCAATTGAGGATCTCTATGTTAATTACCATCTATTTCAAGAAGGTTACCCAGTGACAGGTGAGCCATTCCTCTGACCCATGAGTAGAGCAATATTGTCCCTGGGAGTCTGTCCATTGCTGTGTTTATTTAGCAGAACAATGGTAATAGGTTTTTCTACAACCTACCTAGTCTCAGGTTCTTGACCTGTATCAAGTATAGGTTGTCAGGTAAGGGTTCCATCTCAATGGGCCTTAAATCCAATTTTAAGAACTGGTAGGTTTCCCCCTAATATCCATGCCATTATCCCATTGGAATTCATTATTGTACTATGCTGTAGTTGCACCAGTGTAGGCAAGTCAGTACTATTGCTTTCAGAGTTCATCACTAGGTGAGAATAAGGGTTACTTTTCTCCTCTGATAGCATGCACTTCTTCCAGTGCTGTGAATGCTAGCCAGTAAAAGTGAAGCTTCCAGTTGGGCACCAGTTAGACTTCTCCATATACTTTGCAACATTCATGTGGTGTTTTTAGTAATAGGGCCTTGCCAACAAGTTGTAGGCAGTAACCAATAACATTAGCAACAAGTTTAGAGGTTTGGGAGGTGTCTGTGGGACCTTTTTGACCAACAGAAAGTCAAATTTTTGCTCTAAGCTCATCTATTACTGCTCAGATTATTGATGAATTTAAACCATATTATAATTATCTTTATTATACTTATAATATATATATGATATATACATATATATGGTTACCTTTCCACATTTTTTTAATACTTAGAAATATTTTTAAGGTTATCCCCCTTCTACATCAAGATTAAAGTCTATTTTCCCTGCTTATAAATATATGGGTACAACTGGTTCAAATTTAGATAGACATAACAGGTTAACTTTCAAATAGTATCAGTCATTATTTGGAACATTTATGTTTTTTATAAATATCAGACAGCCGGACTTCATGTTACAGGTAATCCCAGCTACTCAAGAGGCTGAAACAGGAAGGTTGTAAGTTTATTTCAGAGTGTCTCCAAAATAGCAAATAAAAATGTAGCTCAGAGGCAAAACACTTGCCTTAAAGCACGGAGGTTCTAGATTCAACACCTGGTACCACAAAAAGAAAAGGAAAATTAAAATATCAAAAAAAAATGTTCATTTCTAATTCACATTTATCTGACATTGTTTTCAAGCAATTAAATGGAATACAATAAAGACCTATCACACTGGTCAGAGATTTCTTTCTATTAACAATATGACAGTTATTGCTTTAAGATTCAGTTTGATCACATAAAATTATCATTCTGATTGATTTTTGACCTCCCTTTTTAACCATGCCTTTTCCCCCTAGTGCAGAGCAACCCGGTTTCTACTTTCTGTGTCATTGGCAGAGGAGTGGTTTTACTACATCTGTTCAGAAATTCTCCCAAGGTTAGTGCAGTGCTGGCTTGCACTTTCTCTTGGTCATCATGGACCTGATGTTTCTTGGTGAAGACAAATCTTGCCCACTGACATCCCACTGTGCTTTAACAGCAGGCCTCTTCCACCATGCTGCCTGTTACATTTGTGTTTTCTGAGAGCAGGTCAGTGATCCTGACTTCTTCTTTAGTCAATTGATTCATATCAATTTTGGTGAGTGGTGTTTTCGCTGTGATGCACTACACTTTGAAAAGAGGAAGAAACTCATGCAGTAGAGTCACAAGAAAGCCCCTAAGACCTTTGAAATGGATGGTTCTGGAGAATATCATCCTGAGTGAGATAACCCAATAACAAAAGAACACACATGGTATACACTCACTGATAAGTGGATATTAGTCTAGAAGCTTAGAATACACAAAATACAATCCACAAATCACAAGAAACTCAAGAAGAAGGAAGACCAAAGTGTGGATACTTCAATCCTTCTTAGAAGGGGGAACAAAATACCCATGGAAGGAGTTGCAGAGACAAAGTATGGGGCAGAGACTGAAGGAAAGACAATCCAGAGACTGCCCCACCTGGGAATCCTTCCCATATACAATCACCAAATCCAGAAACTATTGTAGATGACAGCAAGTGTTGGCTGACAGAAGCCTGATATAGCTGTCTCCTGAGAGGCTCTGACAGTGCCTGACTAATACAGAAGTAGAGGCTCACAGCAATCCATTGGACTGAGCACAGGGTCCCCAGTAAAGGAGCTAGAGAAAGGATCCAACATGCTGAAGGGGTTCGCAGATTCATAGGAGGAACAATATGAACTAACCAGTACCCTCAAAGCTCCCAGGGACTAATCCAACAACCAAAGAGTACACATGGTGGGACTCATGATGCCAGCTGCTTAGTAGCAGAGGATGGCCTAGTCGATCAACAATGGGAGAAGAGGCCCTTGGCCCTGTGAAGGCTCTATGCCCAAGTGTAGGGGAATGCCAGGGCCAGGAAGCAGGAGAGCGAGGGTTGGTGAACAGGGGGAGGGGGGAGGAAATAGAGTTTTTTTTTTTCTGAGGGGAAACCGGGAAAGAGGATATCATTTGAAATGTAAATAAAGAAAATATCTAATTAAAAAATAAAATAAAAGATGAAAAAAGGATTTTTAGCATGAATTTTCTCTCCTGATAATAGTGTTTTAGTGACCAGGCACTGGATTTGACATTTTAAATTTGCTCTTTAAACAAGTATTCAATCTAGGCAGAGAGATTGTTTAAAAAAAAAACTGATCAAATCATGTGCAATCCATAAAGAAGTAGCAATTTGCATTCTAATCTTTTGTGTGGAGGTTAAATTTATACCCAAAACCACAATAACAAAGCAAAGAATGGTTACCTGGCATGTGAGACCTTGTGATACCCAAAGACAGCCTCCATTTGAGTTCTCTCAGAGAGGAGTCTGTAATCATAGTCCACAATCTACACCCACCCTGCCCTTGCATCGAAGGACTATATAGTACCCCCACAGGTCAACTTGATGGCATGTTTTCTATTTTAGCTCCTCCTATCCTGAAATTTATGGAACCAAAAGTGCACTTGTCACTAAGATGGTCGGTCCAGATATTAGGAAACCTACTTGATTCCTGAGCCTATAGCATGCTGGGTTGTCTTTGAGAAAAAGGAACTTTGTAAGTAGATTCACGACAAAGAAGGAAGCATTGGCAAGTCTGCGGTTTATAATCTCAGTAAAGAAGGTGGTGTCACTCCTAAGGCTCTATTTTCCACCATATAAGTTCTCTTTTTACTTAGACCCATAATTCAGGACATCCATCCAAAGCAACGAGGCTTGCAAGTTCACAACCCGTGGTCCTAAAAGAGAGGGTAGGTAAAAATGGAGCAATCTGTTCAGATGGGCCATACAACTGAAGGCGAACTCTTCAGGGCTAGAAGGACCTGACTTCCTTGATGCCAAACCTGGGCTCTATTTTTCTAAGGCAGGAAGTGGGAAGAAAGAACATGACCTAAAAAGTTTACACTTAGAAATAGTTTGCAATTTCCTAAAGAAAAAATTATTTCAGTACACTTTTAACTTTAGATGACAAAATATTTACAATTGTAATATAACAAAAATTCCCTCTAAAAAATAAGAGGCTAATCTAATATACAATCCTTTACCATGTGAACAGATATCTATCTTCAATACATATAACATAAGGAGTACTGAATGGAGAAGCAGAACCCTCACACTTGCTGTCAGCAGGCACCTGTGTGACATTGACCAATCACTGAGCCCCTCTTCAATTCCTTTGGGGTTTTTCTTTATAAAAAGTAGATGGAGTTAAATGTATTAAGTTCTTTTGCCACAAATATCAGAAACTTTAATGATAATATATCTCATAATTTTCACTTGAGTCAAAAATACTAGTCTGAAGATCTCATGCATGATTGGAACAGAAAACTCAAAGGAGAAAAAAAAATGTTTTCATCTTGTTCTGTCACCAAAATAACCTCCATAGAAATCGCATTATTAATGATTCCCCTCTACAAGATAGCAACCGCTGGCTTAAATTCAGATGGATGACTGTAGCTAATGTAAAATTTTCAGCATCATTTCACTTAAATTCAAAATTCAAATTCAACAAACACTTACTGTGCCAGAAGCTATTTCATGTGCAGAATATAAAACAATGACCCTGTCCCCAAGAAGCTGACAGCATAGTTAAGTCGTTTTCTCACAGTAGGTTTTCAACACAGAATGGTTCCAGCGTAAAATAATAGGACAGAGTAGAAAGACAGGAAATGCTCAATTTAAAGACCAGTATTTCCAAGCTGTCTCAGAACTGAGGATCAGTTTTAGAAGTTTTTTACATGTTTTCCTTAATACTAACTTATTATTAACTATAATAAAATGTATCAATTTTACATATATTGTAACAAGTGATTTTAGAGGACTTGAGCTGTTCAGCTGTGTGTGTATATGTATATAATGTACATGAAGTCTTAGTAAAAGCCTATATAAATTTTAGTTTAAGTTATGCTAAAATTAAATATACATTCAATCCTGCCTGAGTCATATTTTCAAAATTAACAGAGAAATGTGATTGACATTCGAATAGTCACATTAGAAAATATAATTACTTAATTTTTTAAAATTAATTCCATATAATTAACTAATACAGGAATAATTAAGAAATATGCAATTAAGTAAGTTATAGTCCCTGACACTTAGCCATTTAATCATAAAAGGAGAGCATATTTTATAAACAAGAGAAATAAATATGAAATCTATTAATTAAATATGTGGTTGCAGCTAAGAATAAACACTAGGAATAAAAATTATCTATCTCTACAACCTGTATAATCAGAAAGCAGGTTTTATGGTGAAATGCATAATTATTACATTAGTATGGAATGGTTGGTGTGGTTCAGTCGCTCAGTTTGAACAGTGGTTCTGCCATTTATCAGCTGTGATGTGTGTCTTAACCTCTCCAAGCTTTTTCCAAGCTTGTCAGATTTAAATAAGATAATGTGTGTCTAGCACTCACTCTAACCCTTGATGCCCAGAAGGCCTGTTCAGTCATTAGCTAGCCAGTTTGGGAAATGGATAACTCCATGTTAAGTCAGAATCTGTGTTATCCTTTATACAACTGACCTAGTTTATCCCTGACTGGACTGGGGGTTAGGGGTGGGGACATCAAGAACAGGAGAGTTCTCCTAGCTGAGAGTCCTGTGGACATCCCTCTGTAACTTGCTACCTCTTTCTGCTCTTATGGATCAGACCATCATTGCTGAAATTTTCTGTCAATCTTACTCACAAATTATTTCAGCAAAGAAGTTCTGAGAACCATGGGGCCATACTCCAAACAATAGACCGTGTACATGCTCCCTTGTCAGGGTGTGTGGCCTGACGAGGGAGAGGAAAAAAAGCTAAGAAATTATGCTAGCAAAAGTAAAGTGGACCTTTCTCTAACTCCTTCACTGGGGACCCTGTACTCAGTTCAATAGATGTCTGCGAGCCTCTATATCTGTTTTAGTCAGGTACTGTCAGGACCTCTCAGGAGATAGCTATATTTATTCTGGCTTGCCCTCCCAATGGAGCTGAGGAGGTTGCAGTCCCTTAGGATGAACAACAATATGAACTAACTAGTACCCTCAGAGCTCCCAGGGTCTCAACCACCAACCAAGGACTGCACATGGAGGTGTCTGATTGTTCTGACAGCATGTGTATAGTAGAGGATTGCAAATTCGATCATCAATGAGAGGAAAGGACCTCGGCCCTGTGAGGGTTTGGTGCCCCAGTGTAGGGGAATGCCAGGGCCAGAAAGTGGGAGAGGGCGGGGTGGCAGGCATAGGGAAGTGGGAGGCAACAGGGGTTTGTTTTTGTTGTTTTTGTTTGTTTCTTTGTTTTTTGGAGGGGAAACTGGGAATGGAGAAATTTACATGTAAACAAAGAAAATATCTAAAATAAAAAAAAAAAGAATACAAAAAAAAAAAAGTAAAGTGGAAAAAAAAAAAGCTGCTGGCAGAAACCTGTCTGCCAAACACAGGCATGTCAGAAGGAACAGGCCAAAGCACATGTGGCTCACTGGGGCAGTCTAGAGTCCCTGTGGGCCACTCTACAGCAAACGTGAACTAATGAGAAACACCCTCTGTATAAAATCTTAGATTTTCCCCTAAGGGGTCATAAAGTGAGGACATGTGTTCATTCCTATCCAGAAGCAGAGGAAAGAAACAACCACTCAACAGCCCTTCAGTCCCAGAACCTGTGTAGGTAAGTGCTTCGAGATCTGAGAATGGACTCTGAGAACAACCTCAGAACACGGGGTTTCAAGCCTCAAATACTCAAAGAATCTGTGTGCAATATATACAAGCCCCCTTGTTAACATTTTAGTTCCCAGCTAATGTCTACACTGGAAGGTGGTAGCAACTTTAAGAGGTAGGGCATCATGAGAATTCCTCAGTACTTGGGAATATACCCTGGTGGGCTATGGGACTCTGAGTATTGGTTTGTTTTCATTTTAACATCCAGAGCATGAAGGTCAATGCACTTTGTTGTCGTGTCTCATGCGGTGATGCAATAACTTGCACCAAGCATAGACTGGAGCTTCCAAAACTGTGAGCCAACTGCGAGTTGATTACCTCAGCTTCCTGTTATAGTGGTGGGAAGCTAACTTGTCACAGAGTCATGAAGCATAAATATCACTTGCTGGAGAAATGTCAATATAAGCTCCAATGTTACAAACTTTGAAAACACTGACAGTTTTTAGAATGAAAGAATACAACACCAAGCAAAATAGCATCATTAGTAAGCTACATCACACCATGTGAGTATAAAGCAAGAGAATCATCTGTTGATATCTGTTAGACATGTAGACACATTTACCGAAAATTAATTGTAGATAAGACATCCTCCACCCAATGTTCCTCTGTCTGCAAACTCACTTCCTCTTGACAGTATTATGTTTTAATCATAGAAAAAAATAGATCCACACACATCCAACATTATAAAACTCTTCACAGTGTAGCTTCCTTCTGGAGCTAATTGGCAATGTTCAGGTGATGCAGAGACAGGGTCCAAGCATGGGAAATGAGTTCTAACGAAGCTTGTCACTGAAGCACTCATCAAGCAGGGATCTGGAACGTTCTGACTTTGGTGTTAGGAAGACTCCCTTGTTTGCATCTGTTATGATTTCAGTGCTTAACTTTTCAACGCCAAGACTGTCAAATTCCCAGGAAATGTTTTATTCACTCTGCTTCCTTTGTCTACGAAATGAAGCTATCACTGAAATATTTCCAAGGAAATCCCAGTAGAGATCTTTAGAGACAGAGAGGTAATTGCACAGACAGAATGAATTGGCTCAAAGTCTTTGTGCATGTAGAAAGACAGATAATATTCTAAGGAAACTGAAGTCAACAGATCTGGGGATTGAGATGCAAAAGTCCCTGAGCAATGTTAGGTTAGTGGTGGAAAAGGAAGCTGAGGCACTTTTAGTGAGCATAAATTAAGCTGTACCATCTCAAAAAAGGTTAAAAAATTGATACAGTTTGCAAATATTAGATTCCAAATAATCCTGATTTTCTAAGAAATGGAGAAAATCAAGCCTATTCATTTGCTTTACACTGTCTAACTTATGGGGTTTTTTTTATATTTAATTATTTCTTTCTTAGGTAATCTGCCTATCATTCATTCTTTATTTCTGGAAATATATCATTTTTCCATGCTCAATATGTAATTATTGTCTGGATATAGAATAATCTAAAGGCTATATTTTTCTCTTGGCTACATACTTGTTATAGAACATTTATGGAGAATATTTTTTCTTCTTGTCATAAAGTTATTCTTTGTCCTTGTTGGAAATTAATTGGCTATACATAGGTAGGTCTGTTTCTGTAATCTATTGGTTCCAATGGCTTATTTGTCTAGTTTTATTATGCTTAATTTTTTTTCTGTTTCTGTCTTTACATTTTAAAATACATTTAATGACAGGTGGTGGTGGCACACACCTTTAACCCCAACACTCATGAGGCAGAGGCAGGTAGATTTCTGAGTTCCAGGACAGCCTGGTCTACAGAATGAGTTCCAGGACAGCCAGAACTACACAGAGAGAAGCCCTGCCTCAAAAATAAATTAATTAATTAATAAAATAGTTATAAGACAAAAAATAAAATACATTTTATAATCAGCACACCAACTTCTTTGAAGTAAAATATCAGGGCCATACTTACTATGTAAACCCTAAACAGTCCATAGCTGATCTCTCCTCTGAGGAACAAATTAAATATATGACTTTTTATTTCACTCCTGATTTTGAATCCCTTAGTGAACACCACACCAAGTTCTAACACTAACACTAGTAAGTACTGATGTGCCATTTGTAAACCTTGGAACAACTACTGTAGCCAGCTGGATATGGCTTCCCCAGAGTCACAAGAACAGATTGCTAGAACTGTGCTGAGAGACTTTTTCATTAAAACACAATTGGAGAGCAACTATAGAAAATGCCCTTGGCCTCCACACTCACACATGTTCTCACACACGGGCACATCCATGAGCATACCTATAATATAGGTCAAGGGGATATAGACAGAAGGGAGATGCAGGAGGTGTGGACAAGAGCAATAAGTGATAATGGGTCTTGAAGTCAACTCATAGCTACCCCTCACCAACATAGCCCTAGAATTAAACAGGCATGTTTATTCATGCCTTGCTCTGTGTGTTGGTACTATCTGATTTGAAAAGCAAAGCCTCATTGGATTAACAATGTGTTTCTAGCTATGCAAATGTGTACAGACTCCAGGTTGGGGAACTTGCAAAAGTGACATACATAAAAGACAAAATGACACATTCGTGGCACTTGGTCTGCTAGAGGATAGGAACACTTGCTCAGGACTTTGGTTTGCTTTGTTGACTTTTATTGGTGATGGGTGGTTTATTTTTTTAACACTAGCCAAGCAACATGGTTAAGCAAACAGAAAAGAGGAAATGTTTTCAGACTGGGAATAGTTTTTAAAAGAAACTGAAAAGCAGCTGTTGGTAGATGAGAAGTACCTAACGTGTTCTGGAAGTCTGGGTAACATTCTGATGCTATGAATCTACAGACAGCCAAAGCCAGGCCAATCTCCCCATGAACGCCCAAGGACTCAGCATGAACACTGGGGTTGGAATGTGATGTTGAAAGATGACTCAAGTTATTCTGTTGGCAGAAGATCTGAATTCCTTGGAAGTGCCTTCCAGCCTGGGCTGAGCCTCTGCTTGGAGCTGGTTAGCTGATTTTCACAGCACGTGGCTGGGGCTCCATTCCGTGAGTCATAGGGCTGCTTCAGAAGCTGCTTGGCTGCTTCTCAGATAGAAGCTTGGCTCTGATGCCTTGAGGATTACCCCTGTTCCTCCTTTCCCCCTCTCTGAGTTGATCAAAATGCTAATGTTTTGCAGGCATTCAAGACAGAAAGATGTTCGAAATTGGTAGAGCACAAACCTGCTCATTTTCAGACAAGAAAACTTATGTTTCTGATGCTCTAGAAGAGAAAGAAAGAAAGGAAGAAAGAAAGGAAGAAAGAAAGGAAGGAAGAAAGGAAGGAAGAAAGAAAGAGAGAGGGGGGAGAAAGAGAAAGAAAGAGAGAGGGGAGAGAGAGAAAGAAAGAGAGAGGTGAGAGAGAGAAAGAAAGAAAGAAAGAAAGAAAGAAAGAAAGAAAGAAAGAGA
>NW_022196904.1:60424464-60441214 GCF_008632895.1 Mastomys coucha
GGAAGGAAGGAAGGAAGGAAGGAAGGAAGGAAGGAAGGAAGGAAGAAAGAAAGACATTTCTTTGCCCTTAAGCAAGAATACTTCTTTGGTGATTGTTTTATCTCCACGATTTTTTTTTATTTCCTCTTACTTGCTGAGGGTTTAGCCGATGACCCCTCTCAGGCTAAGTTCTATCTCCTAACTAAATTCTACCTCCCAACTCCCCTTTACACCCCCAAGACTGTTTTTTTATTCTTAAAACATCTGTTTTAATGCTTATGTCCTGTTTGAACCAACCAAATGCACTGGCCCTCTAAGCAAAATTGGACGAGTGAAGAATGACTTGAAGTGTCGAAGGGTATGATAGACTCTATTTCACATTTAGTAATGTAAGAAATGTATCTGAAATACTATGATCAGCCTGGTGTTACTGGTTTAATGACAAACTTATCTGTGTTTGGTGCTGTGACAAATAGTATCAGAAGGAAATAAATGATAGAGAAACCTGACTCAAGATTTGCAACTCCTGTATGTTGCCTTGGATCAATGGGTTGTTCCTGGCTGGCATCCTGCTTTCCCTGTCTCACAGATGCAGGTATGTCCATGAGCACCACCAGAGCCATCCTCGATAGTCCCAAGAGGACATTGTAGAACTGAAAATTGAGTCAGAGAACTTTGGAGTTGTAATGCAGCTTCATTCCTATTTGCATCTTCTTTGCTTTTGCTAACCTTGTCAACAGGATGCCACATGGAGCCCTTAAAGCCTGCCTCCAGAAGTTTAGAATCAAGTTCATTACAACTGGCAAGATAACAAAGCTTTGCAGGGACAATTTGTACTCAGTCTTCCTTTTCTTATTATCATATCTCATTTGCTTCTTATTCATTTTATTTGCCAATATAATTTGAATTTCTGTTGATCATGTTGAATCTTTTATAGAGCAATATATGACGTATACTTTGTCAATGATTATGGGGTGTGTGTGTGTGTGTGTGTGTGTGTGTGTGTGTGTGTGCATGTTGCAGAAAAAGAATTAAATCATTGGAATCATATCATCATCACTTGTCATTTTTTTAAGGTTTTTGAAAAAGGAGTATTCCAAAGTGTGCAGGCTACCCTTAAATTTGAGATCCTTCTACCTCAATCCACTACCTGAATAATTAGATTACATGCATGCACCACTACATCCAATTCAGTCCTGTTTTTGTCTGTTCAGTGGCTGGTTGAGTAGTTAGTTAGTTGGTTAGTTAGTTAGTTGGTTAGCTAGTTAGTTGGTTAATTAGTTTGTGACAGAATCTTGCTATGAATCCCTACCCGGCATGGAACTCACTGTGATTGCCTTGAATTTGTGGTAATCTTCCAGACTCTGCCTTCTGAGTGCATCAAGGTGTGCTGAGCCACCACACCTTGCTTTCCATGCTGCTTCAGATCTCTCTTCTGTCACTTACTCTCTGGGAAGCCCATGGTGAGCTGTTTTGCCTGTAAGTTAGGAATGAGGAATGAATGACACCTGTGCTGTGTGATTAGCTATAGTAACTAATGAAGCAGGTCATCTTCAAAGTATTTAGGAATGAGTAAATCTTGTCAACCAGATGGAGAGTGTTTCAGCCAATGAAAGAAGCTGTGCCCAACAAATATGATTCTCCCTTCTACTTTTCAGTGCAAATATGAGCTCTCTAATCATTAACCTAGGATGGTATTGGTACAGAGAGGGAAGAGAGCCCCTTGAATCCTCAAATGGGTACTTGTGATTGACAAGCTGGAGCAACATAGTGGCTGGCTGCCTACCCTCATGCTTACTAGCAGCTCAGCCTCAGGTCAAATGGGAAATGTACAAAATACAGATAGGAATATTCTGGAGTAACCCTTGGGTCTGTGATTCAAAGAGCTCTCTGGGTAATTCGGGAAGTAGTGGGGAGGGACATGGGGCTTGGCAAGAGCTCTGCTACTGAACCACATCCTAGCCATCACCTGGTGACTACCAGAGACTATAACCCTAGAAGGTGTCTTCCATTGTCATCATCCTGAAATATGAAATAAAACTATGGACAGAACCAGCTTCTCATATTCATCAATCTGGATCAACAAAATAGTTTTCTAAATGGCTGTTTTCACATCCTGAATGTCTTGTAATATCAAAACTGAAAAAAATGAGCTAGCAAGATGGTTCTGTAGTAAAGGCACTTGCCCCCAAGCTTAATGAGTTGGAATCCCTAGGACCATTATGGTAGTAAGAAGGAATGGGTCCACCAAGTGTCCCCTGACCCGCACATGTACATCACCATGGTATGTATATATATTCACACACACACACACACACACACACACACACACACACACACACACACACCACAGAAGAACAGAAGACATGATTTGAATGAATTCAGTAAGCAAGTAAGGAATTGATAATCTGCTGTATAAATAATACCTGACATAATAATATTCCTTTATTAAAAAAGGAAAATAGTTTCGACATGTGAGTTTTGTACTGTTTTCGGTATTGAGGTTCTACTGTTCCCAGTGCTCATTTTTATCTTGACATGTTCAAATGTTACTTAAAGGGATATTGTGGTTTGCTGAGTTTCAAAGGGGACAATCAAACGGCAAGCAATTCTGCTCTCCCAGTGACCGCCCTCATCTCAGGATAACATGGCTACGGCGTCTCATTTCTAAGAAATACCAGACATTATAGTTGTAAATGGCATATTTGTGTCCTCAAAGGAAGGCATTTCTTGGATGATTGTGATGCAGATATTTGAAAAGTTCCCAGGGTAGTTCCATTTGTGCAATCACTGTTGGAAAACAATGATTTGAATGACTCTAGTACAATCTAAGTGTCCCTTCCCTGCCAACCCTGACAAACAGCAGCATGATCTTGCTCACTGCTGCCACTGGAATGAATTATAAGGAAGTCCTCTTTGCCAGGTATCATGGTGCATACCTTTAATCCCAGCACTCAGGCAGAGGCTAGTAAACTCCTGTGAGCTCAAAGCCAGCCAATCAAGACAACATAGTGAGACCTTATCTAAAAACAAATGAAAAGAAAATTTTGGGATTGAGATGATCTCCACTGAACTCAATAAAGATGCATTATGCTCTCCATATTCAGAAGACAGTGTTAAGGGTGTTGTGGTGGTAGTGGCTTGTTTGGTTGGTTGACTGGTTTTGGTTTTGGTTTTTGTTTTTTAACTGCATTCTATACCAAATATAGAGACTGCAACTTTGTGTCCTATCTTGGTAGAAAAGTGGATTAGATTCTTTAACTGACAAAGATCAAGACTCGAAGTAGTTCTTTTAATAAAAGCTATGTAAGCTGGACAGATTGCCTAACAGTTAACATCAGCCAGTATTCTCCCAGTAAATCTGGCTTCAATTCGAAGAACCCACATGGCAGCTCACAACCATACATGACTCCAGTTCCAAGGAATCTGAGGCACTCTTTAGACCTCCAAGAATACCAGCCACACACATAGTACATAGACGTACATGCAGACAAAACAATCATACACCTAAAATAATAGAATTAAGTTAAAACTTTTTTGAAGCTCTATTAATCAAGCACATTGGGTAGCTAAATATGAGCATAACCTTTTTAAAAGTAAGATTCTTCCATCTAGATCATCCTGCTTCCAGGCTCAAAATTAATAGATAATTTTTTGCTTCACTTGCCTTAGACTCAATCTCATCCCATTGCAATGTGTCCCCAGAAGTATGGTGTATTGAAATAGAAGATTTAGACATGTATGCATGTATGTATATTGTTTGCTGAGCATGATGGGGTGGTGCATGTCTTTTATCCCAGCACTTAGGAGGCTGAGGCAGGTGTGTCTCTGTGAGTTCAAAGTCAGCTTGGTCTAAGTCTCAAGTTTCAAGTCAGCCAGAGATACATAGTGAGAATTGAAGGGTTTTATTTGGTTTTGGCGGAGGAGAAGCAGTTGGAGGGTTGGTTTGGTTTGGGTTGGGTTTTAGTTTTTCAAGACAGGGTTTCTCTGTATAGTCCTGCCTGTCCTGGAATTCACTCTGTAGACCAGGCCTCTAACTCGGAGATCTGCCTGCTGGGAAAAATGGCATACACCACCATTGCCTGACTGACATCTTGTCTTTAAAATGTGTGTGTGTGTGTGTGTGTGTGTGTGTGTGTGTGTGTGAGTGAGTGTGTGTGTGTGCACATGATGTCATAGAATTGTCTGCTTATGGGGTAAAATTAATATATATCATGAATAGAATTTTATTTGGGGTAGTTCCTCCTCTGGCTGCATTCTTGCCTCAATTTTCCACTTCAAAATAACAATGAAGTTGTAAGTTAGAAAGCAATTAGGCCAGCGTAATGGGACTTGGAGAGATAAAGATACAGAAGGATTGTGAGTTTGAGGCCAGCCTGGTCTACTATTCACAAGACCATATCTTAACAACAGCAAAAAGGCCAGGAGTGAGGATTGGTATCAGAACCTCATGGGGTCTGGTGTACGTAACTGGGACACTTAATCTTTTATGTGGATAGCTTTCTGGGAAGGAACGCATCAGGACAATTTTGCACTCCCACATGTGTTGTGGTAGTATGACCCTTTCTCAAAGTGATGGTATAATAATTCCAGAGTTTTCACAGATCTGTAGAAAGATTTTATTACAAAATATGGTCCTTTCTGTGACAAGGATTGTACTTGAAAAGCATTTAGGCAAATACAGTTTTTACACTATGTAAGAAGATTCAAACAAACATGGTCAACATTATGTGGTAGATACAGTCAGTGTCTAATCTCTCCAAATGTTTAACCATCTTACATAATACGCAAAAGAAAATTAAATGTGGAGTTCAATTTGTGTTTTTATTTTTAAATGGCTGACACAGATTGATTCCTTTTTAATTGAAAGTTACATGGCTTGGTTATACAACCTCAATAACAAAAACAAAATCAGTTTGCAATCACTGGATTTATCTGAGTTTTGCCCCTCAGCCAGCAATAAATTACTTCACCTTCTAATAAAAATAATTCCTAATGTTGAGAAAATACAGACAAGTAGAGGAAAGCTTTATTAAGATCATCAGTATTAGAACTAAATCCTTTTTTCTCATTAAAGAAGATACTGTCAATTTAATTAATGCACATTAATCCCTAGTTGACATTAAATTCATCTAAACCTCTACATTCATATAGATTATTAATAACAAAGCACAAAAATGTGTAAATTGATTCATATATGGAAAAAGCACAGGCCTAGAAATTCACGTGATCACATTCTTAAGTATTCTATAGATGAACTAATCATTGAAGGTCATTTCCTCAGTTTATTAAACACTTTTAATTTAGAAGAAACCAAAGAGGTAGAATTTCTAATAAGAAAATCAGAAAAAAAATTACTAGGATATTAAGTTAGAGTTGCTATTTCCTTATAAATAACCATGAGTTGCTAAACTATAAAAATTGAGCCCCAAAATGCGCCGGCAGTAATAAAAATAGCTGGATTTTTATTTCAAGAAATTACTCTACTTTGTGACATATCTGATTTTCTTCTTATTTTTCTTGAAAAGAAAAATTTGCATAAAGCAAAACATAGCTCATTCCCAACCTTTAAACATTTTCTTTCTTAAGTAAAGACGTGTTTTTATTTGTGTGTGTTTCAAATGTGTGTGGATGCCTCGAGAGGCCAAAGGGGGCACAATGCTCCCTGGAGTTACAGGTGGTTGTGATCCACACAGTGTAGGTGCTGGAAACTGAACTACGGTCCTCTGAGCTCCCTGAGCTGTCTTTCTAGTCCCGATCCCCAACATGTTAAAAATCATTCTAAATAATAAAGTGATTTTTTTGTTGTTGTTTTTATTTGGTTTATTGAGACTTGGTGGTGTCCATACCTTAGGCTGATACCAAACTCACTATGAAACTGAAAATGGCCTTGAGCTTTGGATCACCCAAGCCTCTGCCCTCTGAGGGCTAAGGTTATAGATGTGTACCAGCATGCTTAATTCATACTGTGCTAAAAACCGAACCCACCACCTCATCTATGCTAGGCATTTCCCTTCTAACTTGGCTGCAACCCCATAGCCAGTTATTTCTTTTAAAATGTTTTTACTATGTACTTACATTACCTAGAATTCTAAAACAGACCAACCTCAATTTACTAAGTGTATGCCAGGCAGGGTATTTTTATTCCCAGCCTTATCAATCACTTTCAGGCTACAGGCTTCTTTACAAAGTATGTTATTGATCATGTATTTTAACACGGATTTCAAATAGTGTTCTATTCCATGCACACAGAGCAGCCCTATAAAGGGCTTAACTTCAACTCAAGGGTTCCTTCTTATGGATCCAACACCTTGCAATAGAGCAACACAGGGCCAGCAAAATAACTCTCTTTTCCATGTCTATGAACATGAAGAACTTACTAAATCACAACTAAAAGAATCAAACTTGTGCGTTATCCAACTTTTCAACTTCATGATAAGCTCTGGAGCTAATTAATTAAATAGACTACAGGATGCCAACTTTCTTTATTTACCTTTTTTTGTCTTGATAAACATGAGTAAGCTTGAATGGACACCTCTATTTTCCTTCGGGTCTGAAAGCTTCCTTTCATGTGTGTGAAAAATGGCTAACCATGTCAGGGTTTATCAAACAGAGCCTTGTGTTTGTGGCCAGTCCCTTTTCCCCTTATCTGGCAAACACATTACCCTCTCCATCAAAATGGGATAGAGCAAACACCGCAGCCACCCTTGTGCATAACCAGGGCTAACTTAAAGAGCCTCAGTACTCTTTAAACTCAGCAAGAAAGGTGATTAGGCTCCAGATCTTTGGGCATTATCTTATTTTTGATAACTCTGCTATGAAAAAGGCAATAAAAAGCAAGCTCTCTACATGATGAAAGCCTGCTAAGGTGTCTGCTTATGAGCTGTGCTTAAAAGGAAGAGAGGAGAAAAGAAATATGTAAACTAGCTTAACTATTTGACAAATCTCAAAGGGAGTAATGTTTAGAAAAGAATTTATTTATGCATTAGAGACAGGCTCTAGTCCTTCCTTCGACCTCACAGTCCACGCACAGGAAACAACAGATCTTGGGGATATGCCTTCGTGTTTTAAAGGAACTTGGACGCTGCTATTTGCCTGAATATGAAAAAGTCAAAGATTCATTTCAGGAGTGTGGAATAGTGTTGGGAGATGCAGGAAGAAGGGTTATATAGTTCAGTGATGTCACCTTCACCCTCTTCTTAAAGATAATTGGAGTAGGGCTGGAGAGAAGGCTCAGTGGTTAAGAGCACTGGCTGCTCTTCCAGAGGTCCTGAGTTCAATTCCCAGCAACCACAGGGTGACTCACAACCATCTGTAATGGGATCTGGTGCCCTCTTCTGGTGTATCTGAAGACAGCTATGGTGTACTTATATACATTAAATAAGTAAATAAATAAATAAGTAAGTAAGTAAGTAAGTAAGTAAATAGGGAAAAGTGGGAAACACCCAACACCAAAGCAGAGGTCAAACACCTGAACTTAACTGTCAGATCAAACCAAGCAACAACAAATGACATGTGGAAGAAAACATTTTATCTGATGTACAAAGTCCATCCCAGGTTTGGATCAAGTTAACTGTTCACAAAGTCCAGTGACCTAGGACTTGCTGTGTTTCTGGTATACATACAGAATAGAAACAGACCTCCTTATGACGGTCCAGGCATTGTAAATAAAAGAGCTGAGTAGGACACTGAACACCGACTGAAAGAGAAGAATGGTGTGGTTCCAGGTATGAGGTTAATGTTGATGAGCCTGAAAGAGAAGAAAGGTGTGGTTCCAGGTATGAGGTTAATGTTGATGAGCCTGAGGACACCAGCTCCTGGCTCTGCTTGATCCAGGCGTTCATTGGAGGAGGGACAAAAAAAATGAAAACTATTCATCCCTGAAGTCCTAGGATCTGACTGTAACAAGAGAAAGTCTTGGTCTGTAGCAGCTAAAGGTGACCTGCAGGGGAGGGGAGTGCTCGGTCCACCACCTCCCAGGAACTCCACTTTCAGTTGAGCTCTCAAGTTACTGCTGCTGGAAGTAGCAATAGACCAGCTCACAAACAAAAATACACCATAGGCAGGTAATGTTACCACAGTTTCCAGTTGAGACTGGTATTGTTATAACCCCAAACTCAACATGTGGGTCAGGAAGCAGCAGTACCTAAAATTTTTTTATTATTTAAACCTATATGTATTCTTACATTGATATCCTAGTTTTTAATGGACAGTCTAATGTGTTGCCAGAACATATTACCTCCTCCTAGGAATAAATTCGGCCTTGTGTAACCTAGTAGTGCATATCTAAAACACATATTATGAAAGGATGCTTTTAACATAGAAAGCTGAAATGCCCCTGCCATATTGCATATTAACAGTGAGACTTAAGTATGCTATGGAAGACAGAGGTGCCTAGCACACTGCAAGAGTGAGAAAGAAAGAAGTGTGCTGGTGTCCTTATGGAATAACGGGGAACAGGGCTGGAAACTGAGGACATAGCTGTTTGTCTCTCGAGGAGTTTCCAGCCAAGTCTCTCTGATTCAGTGTGCATTTGGTGCTCAAACATTTTGGTGGCATTCTCCCCAATTTCTGGAGCTGGAGTTTGTTCTTGGGCTTTACATGTAAGGTTATTTAGTGTGTCTTGAACTAAGATACAAGACAGACAAAGATTGTCTCGCTCCTTGGGGGTAGTTTTGTTCTGCTGACACTTGAGTGCATACAAAACTTTTTTTAGCTGCTTAAACCAATGCATCCTTAGTTTGAGTATTAACATTTGGCCATACAACATCCAAGTGACAAAAAAAAACCCATATTTTCAATAATGATATTAAAACATTAGTGTATTACCATGGTCTATAGCAACAGCAGCTGGATGACTGGATGGCTAGGAGTTATGCCTGCCAGTTCTTTTTTTTTTTTTTTTAGATATTTTCTTTATTTACATGTAAATTTCTCCATTCCCAGTTTCCCCTCCAAAAAACAAAGAAACAAACAAAAACAACAAAAACAAACCCCTGTTGCCTCCCACTTCCCCATGCCTGCCACCCCGCCCTCTCCCACTTTCTGGCCCTGGCATTCCCCTACACTGGGGCACAGAACTTTCACAGGGCCGAGGTCCTCTCCTCCTATTGATGATTGAATTTGCAATCCTCTACTATACACATGCTGCCTGAACAATCAGACCCCTCCATGTGCAGTCTTTGGTTGGTGGTTGAGACCCTGGGAGCTCTGAGGGTGCCAGTTCTGTTTTAAGAGCTTTGGGGAGTTAGTTCACATAACCCTTTTGACAATCCCTGATAACAGGTATGATTAATATTTTTCTACATAAAATAACTCAGGGACAAAGAAATGGAGTAAACTCCCCAGAGATATACAATTAAGAAGTGAGCCAAACTTCAAAGAGGTTAATTTGTATATGTATGTATCAGCATGTATTTAAACTAGTCAAAATATTCCTTAGGAAAGAACATATGAGATGGTTTTATTCATTATTAAAGAAAGCTGGTAGTGGGTTGTTTTTTTTTTTCAAAAAGTTTATCCACAGAGTCAAGATGTGGCTCAGTTTCTAGAGCACTTATACACCAAACCCTGAGTTCAATCTCAGCCAGCACCACATAAACCAGGCAAGATAGCACATGTCAGCCATCCCAGGAGGTAGGGGCAGGTTCCAGAAACTTGAGGTCATCCTCTGAACTACACATCAAGTTAGAAGTCAGCCAGTGCTACATGAGACCCTGTTTCAGGAAGGAAAAAAGGAGAGAGAGAGAAAGAAAGAAAGAAGGTAAGAAAGAAAGAAAGAAAGAAAGAAAGAAAGAAAGAAAGAAAGAAAGAAAGTGGGAGGGAGGGGAAGGGAGAGAGAAAAGAAGAAAAAAAGAAAGATCATTCTCAATGTAAACCAATGATTTCTAAAAGCTTTGAAAAATGACCACAAATAAATTCATAGGATACCTCAATACTTTCTTAGCATGAGTGATTAAATTGCATAGAATTTGTTTACTACAAACTACTGTCCTTTCCTTCAATGTACTGGGTCTGCCTTAGTGCCCCTGGCTGCCATGGAGGAAATGGGTAAATATTTCCCTTGCCAGCCTGCCCTGTCTTTCTCTCTGGATACTGTGTCTGCCCTTACATTTGATCATGGCTGTTTTCTCAGCAGAGAGATGTCTTTCCTGGAGTTTTCAAATGTTCTGACTTTTTCTTTTTCATTGAATATCATCTAAGGATAAATAGCAACATCTAGAGATAAAAAGAATGGCTGAACATGATATTACTGGCAACGAAAGGCTACCATTGAGATCTCTCAAACATGCCCTAAGTGTGAGATGATAGAAGAAAGGCTTTAGTGGCAGTATTAAAAATAAGACATTTAATCAAAGAAATGTTAATTAGAAGTGGGAGGATATAAAACTTAGTTAATGTCTTTATTTAAAGGCATACATCAAGCCCAAAGATAGCATCTAGGGATAATATTCAAAAATGAAGAAATGAAGAAGGAAGTTTTAAAGATTGCTATCACCAGTGCCTATTATCAGTAAATAATTTTTTAAAATTGTTTTGCCCCAATAATAACCTAAGGAGTGAAGGAAAGAACTGTATTAGCTATATTGACTTATGGGAAGGCACTTATTCCCTTGATGTCTTTGTTTAATGTCTACATACCTACACCCTGGAAATTCATGCCAGTGATCATTTGATAATGACCATCCCATCCAACCTAGAATGACAAAATAAAGTCTGGGGAGGAAGGTTGGTTAGATACAGGATGCTGCCAAGATGACCTTTCAGGCTTCAAGAATCTCTAAAAGACAAATGCAAGACCACCAGGCACAGGCAGCAGCACTATGTCACTGGAAACCATACATTTCAAACTTGTCTTCTAATCCCTTAAAAAAATCATTATTAGCCAGAACAGCAATAATACAGGAATATGTGTCCCATTTTTATCACAGCCAAAACAATTGTCTAAATGCACACAAGTTAAAACATGTGTTTTTGCTGGGGCTCACAAAAATAAGTTTCCCCAGCAAGCTGCTTTCTTAGAAATCCCTTAAGAGAGTACACAAGGAGGGACTCAAGGCTTCAGCTGTATATGTAGCAGATGATGGCCTTGTGGGACATCAATGAGAGGAGAGGCCCTTAGTCTTGTGAAGGCCACAGTAAAGAGGAATGCCTGGACAGGGTGGGTTAGTGAGCAGGGGGAGGGGGAATAAGATAGGGTGGTTTTCGGAAGGGAAATGAGGAAAGGGGATAAAATTTGAAACGTAAATAAGGAAAGTATCTAATAAAAAATGCCTTAAGAGAAGATAATTTGTTGGATTCTGCAGTAGGTATTACTAACTTTAGGTTACATTTTTGCTAGACAGCTGAGGCGATTTACTTTTTTTATTTTAAAGTACACAAATATTTTGAATGTTTCTTAGGTACACTGAAGAGTTTGTCTTCTGAAGGAAAACAAAAGAACTCGTTGGTGGAGTTAAACAATGGTAGTAATTCCAGCAGAAGACCTTCTGAACTACATTCCAAAGCCACACAAGAGGAGCATCTGTGGGAAAGGTCCATTCTTTTCTCCCTGCTCCTTCAGCACCCCAAGCCTGCTACTGCTAGAGAAAGAGAAAGAGGGAGGGGAAAAAAGCGGTGTCCTCACCACTTCACCCCTAGTTCAAAAAATACTGACTGGTCCAGCCACAGACTCAAAATGAATTCTCTGATACCACTTTGGGGGAGGAAATAGGGAAAATAAGAGTTAGATGTTCTGGGATTATAAAGGTATTAAAATATTTGAGGGTCTCAGGTAGAGAAAGGTTTGTTGCCAGTAGTTGTTCACTGAAATCTCTTACAGGATTCTTTTTTTTTTTTTTAGCCTAGTCTGTGATGCAGAACCCGCTGTGCTAAATTATGAACCAAAGGCTTTGGGGTGGGAACAATCAATCAAAATACCTGGGGTAGTGTGTAATGTGCACGCTCTTGTCAGCATGAACAGGCTGCCCCTGAACATGGTCCCCCAGCAGGTTAAATAAATATGATACTATAGACAAACCGACAGGATCACACGGGCATCAATCAGCTGTTGATAAAATACAATCTTCCTTTAATACACGCTGAGAAAGTTATTTAACGGTTACAAAACCTATATCCATTTCTTGTCTTTTTTTTTTTTTTAAGTCTTCGTCGAAAGTGTAACTCTTTTATAGGGGCAAGGGGGGGGGGAAGTTTCCGAGATTCTGGCGGGGGTGGGAGGGTGCTTTTAGTGGTGCCAAAGACGTGCTGTGGCTCAGACTGGCCAAAGGTTCCCGACCAGCAAACCACACCTGAAGCAATGGCGGAGATCTGGAATACAGGGTTAGCTGGTTGAAGCAATCTCTGCCTGGGGACCCCTGGAGCGTTTCAATCCCATCTTTATTTCCCTTCCTTTGGGTCCTGATGCTTGGGTACTCGGAGACCAAATGAGGGAATAGCAGCAGCGCTGCTTTGGATTGATTCCGGGAGCGAAGAGAAACTGGGCAGAAAACAATTTAAAGACGGATGGGGTAAATGGAATAGGAACGTGTCCCCAGCTAAGCAGGTGGTAAAAGGGAGGTAGCAACTGACTCTGCAGTCAGTGGCGGTGAAATGGGAGGACTTGCGACTCAGTGGCGAGCACGCTGTGCCTGTGAGCCGAGAGTCGTGCCTTAAAAACCATCTTTACAGTAAGAAAGAGTCCCTTTCGCCCCTCTCTAAGAGGTAAAAATAAAAGGGAAAACCCTTCGCTACGGTCCTGGGCTCTCTTAGCCCCCTTCTTCCCCCATGGGATCTCCTGAACTGCGACAGGGCCCACCGTGTCCCGGCTTTGCTCCTGCGGTTTTCTCACCGCCTTACGTGTCCCCACCGTCCAGGTAGTAGTTGGGTGGTGGAGCTCGGAGACCATCGGTCTTCAGAAGGGAAGGCTCAATGGTGACAGCCGGATCTCCTAACAAGTGGAGATTAACGTCCTATCTAAAAAACTAAGGTCTCCTAAGTGCTGTCGGTTCAAAATAAATACTGCGAGCAGGCAGATCCGTCCCCTGCCACTCAATTCTGGATCGTTCCCAGCCGGTAGAAATAACTCGCAGCACAAGGTGTTGATGGCCACGTTTGCCTGCGCACAGTCCTCCCCAGCAGGGACCCCAGATTTCCAAAAGGCCAGGTCTGCTCCTCCGCGGCTGGAAGAACTACTGGGATTCCCGCAGTCTACGCAGCACATTCCCCGGTGGTTTCTGGAAGATTCCAGACTGAGAAACGGCTGCGCTGGCGGCTCCAAGGCCTAAACTCTGATAGTTCACACAGCGCTGCAAATAGACTGCCCGCACGGTTTAGGCTGGGGGCGGAGTGAACCGGCGCCCGCCCGTGGGTCAGTTTATGACCCCCAGTACTGCTCCGGGACCCTGGAGGTGATGGCTGCTGTCAGCAAAACGAGCCTAAGGCGGATTCTGAGCCGGGTTCTGCCGGCTAGGGCTGGGGTTGGGGTAGGGCTTGAGGAAGGTGGGCTATGGGTCTAGACGAGAGTGGGAGCCTGACTTTTCAGAGTACCTCTTTCAACCCCAGAACGCCACTTGGAGTTCGTTTACGCGCGAGCTTGGCGTTGTCTCCTCCCCGGGTCCAGGGAGCGATGACTTGAGGAGGCACCCGAACCATTGCAATCTTTTTGGAAACCTGGCGCTCTCAAGAGCTCTATGCCTGAAACTGACACCCGCAAGCACTCTCCAGGGGCCTGTTGAGCAGATGGAGTGGCAGGGCCAGGCGGGGCCTGTTGGCGAGACACGGGGACATTTGTCATGGGTGACCCTTGCGCCTCGGCTTCTGAGCCCACGCCGGCGTGGGGAGGCCAGCGCTAATGTAATAAAGCGAGAGCGACAAGAGGAAAGGCCTCTCTCGCCCCGGGGCCGCCACATGCTCACTCCGTTTTACTGTCAGGGCTGGTCGAGGCTGTGGCTTCATTTCATATTCCATTAATATTTACAGCAGCTATTGAATTTCCCATTACAAAGTTCACCATACACAGTGCTAATATGAAATTTTAATAGTATTGTGCACATTATGAAAAGTCCCACCATTAAAAGGGGAGGGGTAGGATCTCAGGGAGAAGTTATCCTGAGAAGTTACTTGCCACTGACTGCTTGAAATGCTCCCTAGTCGAGGGGGTTGGGGGGGAGCCCCGTACTCATTTGCAACTATTATCATAAAGATGCGCAGCAGTGGGCTTGTTATCAATATTGAAATCAAAAGAGAGGGAGGAAGTGGAATGTAAAAAGCAGGCTGACTAAATTGAGTTTTCCAAGTTGTGTGCGCCGGGCTTTGCCCTCACTCGGAGAAAATGATTCTGTTCTCCTGCTTTGTAGGAAATGAGTGGAGACTGAGCAAGCCGCTTTCCAGTTTGGGTCAGGTTCTAGCCGCCCTCGGTCCTCCCCGGTAGTCCCTGGGGCTGTATGCAGCTGCTGAGAAAAGCCTTACTGGCCCTCTTCATGTCAGCCAACCCCAAGGTCCTCAAGTTCCCCAAAACTACAGCCTGTAGCTTCAACGGTGGCTAAGAACTGTGAAAATAACCCTTTTCTCTGTGTGATGGGCAACTTCTCTGGATTGGTACTCTAGGGCAGTTATTTTTAGGAGCTTCATTTGGGCTGGTGAATGGCTTCCTAGACTCCAACCCAGGAGAAGACCAAAAGTTAACTCTGGGTGAAAGGGTGTGGGGACACTCGTGGAAGTGAGGCTGCACAAGAAAGAAAATGCTGCAGAAAGTGAGGAGTCCAGACCCTGGAGTACCAAGTCAGGATTCTATCTTCTGCCTCTCAAAGGGCTACTCCACGGAGCCCAAGGGTCAGGCCTGGTATAGCATCCAGCTCCAATTCAGAGCTCACCTTCTGGCACCTAGGGCCACTTGGCAGAGCAAGCCCCTCAGCTTGAGGGTTCTGAACAGACTGCAAACCACCGGCAGTTCCTCAAAGATGTATACCTACGTCCCCACCCCTCTGTTATGATGAGATGAATGAAAAATGAAAAGTTTCTCTCTCTCTCTCTCTCTCTCTCTCTCTCTCTCTCTCTCTCTCTCTCTCGGTTTGGTTGGGGCATGGGGGTCAGATGAACTGAGACTGCTCTGCACCAAGCTCTCTCAGCCTATCCACCCACCCTCGCACTTTCCCTTCTCACACTCCTCAGGGTGTGAATTATGACAATACTCTGAGCACTACTTCAGTATCTTAATAGGTTTCTATCTCTGCAAGGAGATGGCAATTTCTGACTCTTCAGATTACTTTACAGCTAAAGGAAGATGCTGGTGACAAAAGGTAAGGGTGGGTGACAGTTCCTCAGGAAGATCAGCCATTGACCGCCCCCTCCCATTTAAAAATTATTAGTACTATTACTAGTCCCCATATCCTTGTGAGGTTTGTGTGAGTATGTGTTAAAACCCCTAGATGTGTCGCACTTTGTCACATCCTCTGTGTGTGTTTTTAGAGAACATTTGAATGAAAGGCTTGATGCCAGGTATTGGTGACACACGGGGTGGAATTTTCAGCCGTTCCACAAAGAGTTGGCCGCCTCTATTTGCATAAGGTCAGAGTAGGGCTTGTGATAGAACTTTACCAGCATCCCTGTCTCTTAGCAACACTCCTGCACTCTTGGTCCCTGCATTAAATTGACTGGTCCCTTCTTTTTCTTCCTTTCACTGGGAGGCTTACAATAAAATGTCACCCTTCCAACCTGTGCCTGTCACCCAGTAGGTCATCTGTATCTCCCCACACACACATTTTTCCCTCCCTCCCTTTCCCCTCTCCTCCTCCTCCTCCCCTTTCTCCAAAGCTCCAATTAGAGGCTGTGAGGATTCACTGTGTGAGATCCCAAAACTGTTTCATTTTATGGTGTTAATTAATATTAATACCACTTCTCTCTTTGTTATTAATTTTAAAAAAAATCCCTCATAAACAGGCAAGATAAGGAGTAAATTGCCAGCACCTGCCAAACAATGGGTCTGGAGAGGGGCAATAAGGCAGATGGAGATGGAGGGAACAGGGTTTAGGTTAGTCTCCTCACCTCTTCATTTGGTGAAGGGTTGAACGAGCTCTGAAACCTCAGAAGTGCTTGGACTATGCCAGGCAGTCTTCTTGGCTCTGGGACGTCGACCAATGACAGGATCCAGATGCTGATAGGTAGTGTTAATGGAGGGTCACGTCTGGACAATAGTATCCATCACTTGCCTCCTGGCTCTTCTGTCAGATGGAGTCATTTCTGACTACTCCATCACTAAGATTTAGGATAGATTCAACAATTACCTTTGCCTTGGCAACAGGATATACAAATTGGTACCCAAAGGATGAAAGAGTAACAGGTCTTACTAGCAGTTCTTGTTATTAGCTTACTGTACATCCCTTTTTTACTAATTTTGAAAGAACATCCTAGATATTTGATGAATCTTTCCCTATTTTGTTCCATCAATAGCTGCCCAGAAATACAAACCCACAGGATGGTAATGGCTTGATTAGTGTACAACACACACACACACACACACACACACACACACATTTTTGCCTGAAAACCTGAATGATTCCACTATTTTTATCATTTTACTAGCAGAGCAAATTAAATACTCTCTGAATTCTCTACAGTTTTACAATGTTCTGACCTAGGAAACATCATCTGTGGACCAAGACCCATAGAAACAAAGTTCCTCACCATTTGAAAAGTGCTTGTAACTGAGTGAAGGTAGACTTCAGAAAGGAAAGGAGATAGAAAAAGCTTTGATACAGCTTTTGTTCCTGAAGCTCAGGATTTGTTTAAGTGA
>NW_022196904.1:60441224-60476636 GCF_008632895.1 Mastomys coucha
TCAGCGTGAAGATGCTGCACTTTCTTCAAATTCATCTCTTTCTCCTTGGACTTAGAAACTGACCTCGTTCCTCAAGAAGCAGTTAATTTTCTGAAATGTATTACTCATCCATTTAAGTGTTGAACATCGTAAGATATACATCCTGCTTTCCCTGATATTTTTACAACCTCTTACCTCTGTTTTCTCATCTCCTCTTTGTGGTTCACATACCCTGTAATTCTTCCTGGTATAAGTGCACAGGTAATAGGGTCTGAGCAATGCAGCTAGGGTTAAAAGTCAGCCAGCTGCTCTTTAATAATCCACGTGTCATGTTTCTTCCACGATGTCAAGTTTGCTAAGGAAGATAGACAAGGGTGAGAGCAACCCCTTGAGTTTGTTATTCCAAGTCTCAGAAGGGAGGAAAAGTGCAAACAACCAATGCCCCCAACTGTTTTACCAATGGAGGTGAAACAGCCTACTGCATTCCTAGAGCATGTGGTGTTCCCTTGCTGGCCATTTTCCAGAACTTCAGCAAGATACTTGAACTGCTTGCAAAAGTTAGGACTGGAGGAGGGTTCCTGGGATCCCATTCTCATTGATTGCTCCTTACAAGTTTGCTCCCACTTCACGCCTCCATCATACAATTCCCAAAGGTTATTCCTACCAATCTTCTTCCCACAATAAGAGCACCTGTTTTTAAACCAGAGTGATTTCACTTACAGTGACATTTCTTCCTTCGACTGTCTGTGGGTGACCTTTCTGTGCAGAATGACTGTGGTTCAGGGGCATAGCTTCCAGTGGCTTTGCCTCACTCTCCTCCCAGTTCATTTTCTTCCTAGAAGGATCTGGGAGAAATTCAAGATGTATGACTCTTTCTTTCAACAATTTGCCCTTTCCAGGAGAAGAGAAGGACATGGTGTATAGACACAGATAAGAAAAGGAAAGCTCAAGGACTGGAGTTATATTCTGGAGTATAAATTAGAGCAAGATTCCAGATTGAAGGAGAGAGACTTCATAGGCTTAAATGTTAAGTTTTGCTTTTACTTTTCCAAGATGCACACATGGTCGGAGAGTACAATCCCCAACCTGGCTCCTATTCCTCTAAGGTCCTATTACCCGCTCAGATATTAAAGGATACACATTTACATAGGCATGCCAAGAAAGTAAATTCGTTTACAAAGTCTTTCTCCTAACTGTTTCAAAATCAAAATACTGAAGGAACTTTTTAACAGGTTTTTAAAAATTACTTCATAGGTTACTTTTTAAATAAAAAGAACCACACCTTTTCACAAAGCTCTTCCCATCAGTAATAAGCAGACAGCCTTTTAGAGAACAACTTTTCTGCATTTGTTTAGTTCTAAAAGATTTCTAACAAAATAAAGCAAGAGGAGAGAAACAGAGTTTTCTTTTCGTGATCCAATTGTTGCTAGTGGTTCAGCATGACCAAAGCAAGAGCTCTCATTATGTTCATCTTACAACCTCATTGTTAGTAAAAATCCTCTGTCTTGTGAAGTGTTTCTCCCTCGGGCTCTTAGTTTTGAAGCTATTTACTTTTAATATTCATTTTTTTGCAGCTGTGATTCAGGACACAATGGGGACCCAGGGCATTGTTCAGACTCAATTCTAACCACATGAACTTTCTTTGACTTTTGTTAGACACTGGAGATGGGGGTCTGCTTGTACCCTGGTGCAGGTGGTTAGGGAATGTAACAGGGTTCCAGGGAGAACGAATAATTAATATTTACCAAAATCAGAATGCTTTGACAGAAAAAGAAGTTATGGTTCAGAAAAGAAAGAAAAGAGGACATAAAAGTGGGGTTGGGGCTGAGAAAACAAACTTAGGAAGCTGCTTTGTTGTGTAGTGGAGGGGACCTGGAAAAAACGGGGCCAAGATCTTGTCTGTGTGGAGCATTGGATTTTTCTTTCTTTTTTTCTTTTTTCTTTTTTCTTTTCTTTTTTTTACAATTTCTCCAATTAAACAAGAACCTAAAAGCTTCCAGCTATGTCTTGCTTTGTTTTGTTTTGTTTTGTTTTACCAAGCAGGATACAGGGATCAGGGAAGCATTCATGTCATAAGCTATGAATTTATAATGTATCTACTATCTCTACCTTGATTTTGAAATTAGACAAGATTGCTCACCCTTCACTTACATAAGTTTTGGGAAAGAAAGAGGAAAGGGGACCTGTAGTTTCTTTTTTAACCATTGGCACAGTGCCTTGAGTAATACTGTCCAAGATCTTTCTAGCTTGGGTTGAGCTGGACCCTGCAAGTAAACAAGCTTGGTGTGGGAGCTAGCTTTGGCAACCACCAACTCTCTTGGAAGGCATTCTGGGGCTGAAGTCAGAATAAACACGTTTCACCTTTTGTATTCCAGGGTTCCTCAGAAGTCATTGAACCTTCTCCAACTGAGCTGCCATCCTCAGGCCAACCTGAATCCTACAAGATCCACATCCACCTGGGGTGCTTATGTTCTGGGATGGTCTCCTACTCCACAGCGCACTTTAAGCAGAACAAATTCTACATGTCTGGACCGTTTTACCCTGGACTTAAGTGATTTAAAACATTTACAGAACTGCTGGGAGGGGGAGGACAGGGAGAAGAACACACTCTCCAGTCCTGAGAAATCAGTACCTCGAAAGACTCTAGACAAGAAAAAAAAAGTCTCTGCTCTGGAGTCTCTCTCTCTCTCTCTCTCTCTCTCTCTCTCTCTCTCTCTCTCTCTCTCTCTCTCTCTTTCTCTCTCTCTCTCTCTCTCATCTAACTTCATGAGAAGAGGAAAACAGAAGGGGTGGGGAGATAACTCGAATAAAGTCTAAAAGAAGTTTGTAAAAGGCTGGTCAGGGACTACAGAAGGACATCTTCTCTCAGAGGACCAGGAAGAAAACAGCCCGGGAGAGCGAAGACGCCCTTTCCCTTCTGCGAATGAAAAACACAGAAAGTTGCAAATTTGGGGAGGGTATAGGACCAGCTTTTTGTGGGACAATCATCGCCGGCACCGCTACAGAGAGGGTGCTGTAGGCCATGGGCTCTGGGTATCGGTTGCAAGGCCATCGAAGGCTCAAAGATGTGATCTGATCCTCCGCAGCGGGCAGTGTATCCGCGCGGCTCCCACCCCGCCCAGCCTGCAGCCGCGACCCTGAGTCTCGCTCACACCTATCATTTGGAGCCATCTTCGCTCAGTCTTCCAAACATTCCGAGCGTTTTTTGATTCCACTCGCCGCTACTTCTTATTGAGTTCTCCGCGGTCTCCCTGCAACTTGTCATAGCCTGTAATAAAATGCCCTTTCTGTCGGGAGTTAAAGTCCAGAGGGCAGCGGTTCTATTTGCAGCTGACAGCCGAGAAAAGGAGCCACCGCGCCCTCGCTTTTGTCTCTCTGGGGCTTTAACTCCTGCAGGGCTGGCTGCAGAGAACTAGCATCTTAAAAGCCCCTAGCACTCTAGAAGGCCTCAGGTAGGGGTAGCATTCCTGACACCCCATACCTGCATCTCAGGACTGCATCTATGCCCAGCCCTCACCAAGGAGCTCGGTGGTGAGAGAGTTCTGGACCTGTGAGGCTACATACTACATTCTGTTGAGAAGCGGTCCTCAAATAAAAGAATCTGTTTACACTTTACTCTTTGGACAAAGTGGGCTTGAGGAAGAGAAATACTTTGTAGGATGGTGGTGGAGAGTAGGGGAAAAAAGGGATTTTAAGATTACTCCCAGGAGCTTTCGCCCGGCTTAGTTATCAAATGCTCTCATCTATTTCCTCAGCCAAATGGTCCTATAAGCATTTCATAACCCTGGGATCAAAATAGGAAGAATTATGCATGATTTTCTGCTCACCCCCCAACCCCAACCCACATCTGAACAGGTAAAGGTGGGCAGCGCTCTAATTAGATCTCACCTGCTTGGGAAGTGCCCATCCTCTGAGCCTGCATCCCCAGTTGACAGTGTGTTCCACAAGATACTTGGTGTGATGCTGGAGCTGTATTCTGGCTTCACAGACTCCTGACCATAACTAATTTGATGTATTTAGGAAACCACACCACTTCTTACCTGGCCAGCCCTTCCAGAAGTCAGTATAGAATATATTCTAAGTAAGAGTTTTGGTGGTGCCAGAGTCTCCCAGACATTGTGCCTGCATCTTCAATACTTGGTGAGTTTAGGGAGTCAATGGTGGTGATATCACCTAGTGGGGGAGGAGAATTAGGAATCCAGGTCAGTGAGGGTAGCTGACTGGAAAGGTGAACCAAAGCGGGGCTCCTGAAACTACATTACTATTTTGTCTTTGGGACAAAGGAGATGCTAGTCCTATTAGGGGGCCATGTGACAGGTATTACCATATCCTCAGCTCTTCCCCATTTATATATCTTCACTGCAATCTGTGTTTCCAAAGGGAGGAGGGTAGATGTGAGACTGTCTTCATCAAAGACAGCAGCCCACCCTCCCCTGGCTTTCTGGCTAGTCCTTATACCTTATCTAGTGTACATAAGTACATCTCTTCCTATGGTGTACACCTCACATACAATGTACATAAAGATATGTACATTGAGTACATCTCTCATAGATGTCCCCAAGGAGATGAACACCCCCTCCCCCGCATCTGATTCCTGTGTGCCTCTCTCACTTCACTCACTACCCTCCGCTATCACTGAGAAGTTACTAAGACTTGAAATCAATACTGTCAAAACGCGGGAAACCCGAGAAATTGACCAGCTGAACTCCGCAGATGATTTCCTTCCAGGAGATGGAAAACTTTGTGCCCTAAACTGATAAAACAGAGAAACTGAACCGATTCTCTCTGAGAGAGGGGTTTATACACTATTTCTCCACAGAGAGTCCATTGTGCTCAGCTGGAAAAAAAAGATATTTGAGCATTCTACATAAGAAGTCAGCAGTGAGATGTAATGGGGAGATACAGTAGAGAAAAGTTCGCTCTCTAGGAAAACTTAAGCAGGAGAGGTTTATTTTTAATCCCCTAAAGAAGAAAAAAATGAATCAATAGTAACATGGGAAAACACTTTACAACACTCTACTACCTTGACAGCCCCTGTTCCCTCTTGTCTCTGTTCACTTCTCAAGTTTGATCTATGGGTCTCTAGCAAGACGCTCCACCAAACCAAAAGTTGTAGCTTGACAGTTCTCTGCCGTGCCACCAGCTCTGTGAAGGTGGCTGCTTCTGTCCCTTTCCAGCATTAGGAAAAGCTCAGAATTTTCTCCCCTGCCCCAGGCAGCCAACTTTTACGAGAAATCACTGTTCATTTAAAACACTAGTCAGAATACTCAGGTCATATCTGACGATTTAGTCCTCATTCTCCCAGTTAGCTGATAGATTCTATTCAAAATGAAGCTGCTCGGGGACACATAAAAGCCAGTAAATTTCCTGACCCACAGAATGAGATGATGCTTTCTGCCTTCTGCCTATTTCCACTCAAAAGTGAGTATCGCCCCAGTTACCACCAGGCCTGACTTGATTTATCTTGGTTAATAGGATTAACGTGTCAGCCTCTCTCAAGAACTTCCAAGTGCATACTCGGAGTGCCACTGACTGGTTGGTGTCTTTTCTCCTCTCTGATGGGCACAATGATGCACCTACAAGCAGAGGGCCTTTGTCCGGTGGGAGCAAGCAGATTATCTGTCTCCAGTGAAATAAGGCGTGTTGTGGCTTCCCTTGCCAAGACTCAAAGCCAGAAGCCAGTCACTATAAAATAATTGTGTCTCTACCTCACCAGCACACTGTCCCTGCTTCATTTGTCTCTTGACTGTAATTGAATGGTTGAAGAGCAGAAACGTAGACAAATTCCAGCTGTATTGAGATCTGTTTCTTCCTCCACTAGCTCGGCCCATCATTAGATACTTTCCCTTTCTGTGCAGGAGGTCAGAGTGTATAAATATAAATTGCATTTTGCATTACTTCTAGATGAGTGAAGCTGTCAAAGCAATAATATGAGCTTTCAGTCCCACATTCTACCACTTCTTTCCCATTTTTTGGCCAGGAGGTCATGTGCAAATTGAACGTGACAACCCAGAAGACATGTCCAACAGACTCGTATTGTTGCCCGGCTCAGCTGCCTGGCTCATAACAACATTAAACCCACATTAGTCCCCAGCCTCTGCCAGGCAGGAAGCTCCCAAAGGCAGGGCCCAGGCTGCTCTGAAAGTTCACTTTAGTGGTGACATGTCATCTGCAAGTCATTCGCAGCAGCAACTAAAAATATTTACTGAGGAAGATTCAGGAGGATGTTCCCTCACAAAGATGAAGATAGTCTTTCACAAAGAAAAAGGCGTGAGGTGAAGTGTCCAAAGGGCCTCCAGTACTCAAATTCTCAAACACACACTCACAATGGTTGGGGGCTGGTAAGAGATATCCTTGATTCCATGGGAAAGTATTTGTATTTTCCAGAATCTAACTGTAATGTGGTTGGACATAATTTTTGTGTTATCTCCACAAAGAGAATGTCATTTTGAAAACCACCTGAAAATACCCATTGACTTTATCCTCTCCCTAGCAAGTCTTGATAATGAAATCCAATTCCATAACCAAGATGAGGTCTCAGCAGCTTATTACCCAGTCCTAAAATGGCGACTCTCCCCAAACTGCGCTGTACTGAAGGGATATAAAAGTTTCAATTTTGAGGACACTGAGAGACTTGGAGGATCTGATCAGCAATTATCTGTCTGGGTGACCCATTCATGTTTGGCCCATATTGCAGTTAAGGGAGAGCTGTTGTTCACAGACAGGGTGTTTGATGATTTCTAGGAAATGAGTGGCTGTTTTCATTCCTGTTCCAAATGGACAGGTGTCGACATCGGACTTGGCAACCTGGTTGGCAGACTCAGAGAATGGCCAATGGACAAATTGTTTATGCAGAATAAACTTCCATCTATCCCAGGATGACAGTGCATGTGTGAGTACGGGTGGTAGGGAGGGAGGAGATATAGAGATGCTGGGGCAGAAAGAAAGATTGATACAGGTCCACAAAGAATCAAGGGGCTGCAGCCTTTTGGCTCCAAGTGACGCCATATGCAATGGCACTTCTCCTGGAGCTTACTGCGCTCTTAATGCACAGATGAAACTCACTTCACCTTCTATAAGATGCTCATATCAATCTCAACAAATAAAACTAATCGAGTCAAAGGTTTGTGCCGACATTGTTAAATGAGCCACATTGCCACACATCCTTTCTTTCTCAAAGAAAGTATCCTTATTTTTAATCCCCTTGAATGAACTGGATAAGTTTAAATATTAATGATGAGAGCATGGTTACTCAGGAACACACCTGAGAATACCCAATTCCAACAGGAAGATTCCCTTTGTCATCAGAAGACACCATTATAGGTTATCACATGCCACCCAGGGTGATGACTGAATTTATGGAGGTATCCATGTCTGCTTTCATTTGTACTGATAATTCTTGCAGTCCACTTATTTGTGCTGAGTTTGGCTTCCTGGGTAATGCCCAGCAGTTATCAAGTATCATAAAGTATGATGGCTGTGCATATGGAAAACAATTCTATAATACCCCAGGATCCAATGTCCTATTGTTCACTTTTGGTTTTGTTTTCTTTTGTTTTCTTATTTATGATAGGATCTGTGTAACCCTAGCTAGTTTCAAACTCATTGTGCAACTGAATCTGGCCTTGAACTACTGGTCTTTCTACCTCCACAGGCTGAGTACTAAGATTAAAGGTTTATGTATGGACCATTTTGTTGCTGAATGTGCACTACATGTTTGCAGGTGTCAGAAGATGGCATCAGGTCCCCCTGAAACTAGAGTTACAGATAACCATCTGAGCTGCCATATGGGTACTGGGAACCAAACCCAGGTCCTCAGTAAAAGCTCACTACTGAACTATCTCTCTAGCCTGCTAATATACTCTTATTATCACATGTTTTGCTATCACATGAATTATGGTTGTTTTCACTTGAAAAATGTTATTAACAATATTGGAAACCCCTTTGATATGACTAAAGAACAGAAGCAGATATGTGTTCTCACACACACACACACAAAAGTACAATCTGCATATAATTGCAGACATTTTTTGGGGGGTGTAGATTTTTTAATTACATTTATTTGTGTGTGCATGTGGAAGTCAGAGGACAACTTGTGGGAGTTGTTTTTCTCTCTTTACAGCATGTAGATTTCCAGGGATCAAACAGGTTGTTAGACATGATCACCAGCCCCTTAACCCACTGAACCACCTTGCCAGCAGCTATCTCTTGTTATTAAGAATGTCTAGTTGGTCACTACAGCACATACCTTTAATTCCAACACTTGGGAAGCATGTACATGTGGGCTTCTATGAGCTATAGGTTGGCCTGGTCTATATAATGAGTTCCAGGCCAGCCAGAGCTATACACTGAGACCTTGTAGCAAAAACCAGAAGCATAGGCTGGGTGGTGATGATGCATACTTTTAATCTCAGCACTTGAGAGGTGGAGGTAGACAGACCTCTGGGAGTTTAAGGCCAGCTTGATCTACAGAGCAATTTCCAGGACAGCCAAGGCTACACACACACACACACACACACACACACACACACACACACACACAGTCTCAAAAAAAAGGAAACAAAAAAAGTATAGATATTCAAAAATATAAAACATTAGTCTTCTTATCACAAGTAGGATAGGTCTTCTCCTTTATCCAAAGACTTTGATGGAGTTAACTCCTATACTTCATAAAATGCCCTGTACTGTCTTGAATATACAGCTTAACTCTCTAGTACAGGAGTATGTATAGTTTTTAGTTTATGAATGTATTCAAGGATTCTTGAAGTCATGTTTTTCAGAAGAAGAGGATCTTCTCAGAGGCAAGTACAGTTATTGCTGCTGTTCATAACAGTCACAGCAAAGGCAGTGAAGGGGTACCTCCCTAAGGTCATTCTCTTCCTCTATGAAATGGAAGTATTGATGCCCAAAGGTTGTTAAGAACAAAGAAGCTAGAAAAAGCATCCAGCATGGTGAAGACACTGGGACTTCCTGGCCTAGCTCCAGATTCAATGTCAAAACAATAAGAAGGGAAGTGACATAGAACACCCAAGACCTTCCACTAGCCTCCACATGACAGGTGTGCACACCACACTCATGCACCCCACACACAGGCATACACAAACTTCACATGCTCTGCCAACCCAAAAATGTGTCTTAGACTCTGAAGGAGAGTGCAGAGAGTTGGAATATATTATTTACTCTCTGACAATTGCTGATTCATTTCTAGAAGCAGGACTAAAACTTTCTAGGTGCACTTTTAGAGATAAACTGAGGGATTGTTCAGAGACTCGCACTGAAGGAATGCTGATGCCAGTAGCCTCCAGCACCTGCTAAGGTTTACATCATCTGAGGAGATCACAGTAATTCTGGTTCTTGGAGAACTTCATACTGAACCAACAATTAAATTTTGTGGGGAACTTTCCGAGAGACTCCATATATGCTAAACAAAGGTTCATTTTGATAATAATATCCCCTAGCTTAGTAAACTTCCCGGTATATCAAAGCTCATGGTTGTACTCTGCTGTGGTTTGGATGTGTGCCTTTCAAAGACCCTTGTGTTGAAGATTTGGTGGCTGCTTGCTGTGAAGTTGAGACGTACCTGGGTCCAGGGGGAAGAAGTCAGGTCAGGCTGACACTGCCGTTCTGTGTTTAAAACCAAACATCCATTAACCAACTAGGTGAAAACCAAATTGTTCAAATAATTACTGATTGAATGGTCTGTGTGGGTGTGTCTGTGTGGGTGTGTCTGTTGTGTGTCTGTGTCTGTGTGTGTCTGTGTGTGTGTCTGTGTGTTCCTGTGTCTGGGTTGAGATCGTCCGATGATGTTTAAACCTCAGTTATATTAGTCCAAGATATCCAAAAGGAACTGACTTTGCTCCATTCTCCCTGGGCATGAGTGTCTAATTCTATGAGAGTAAATTGGATTCAGGGAACATTAAAATGTAGGCAAAGAGAAGTAACTCCTCTTTCAGTCACCACTCAAGGCCCAAACAGCCAAGTGTCTGGCATTTGCCTGTCAGCTGCTTTTCTGACCATAGGGAGCAACCCAGATGACAGCAACACAGATGGACATCCTGAATGATTAATGCATCTACCAGACCCAGTAGAGGGGATGGGGACGCTGAAAATGGTGGCAGATAGGAACTAGTCTCTTTGTGTGGTGCTCCTTCCAAGGTTGACATGGAGAAAAATTAGGCAAAATTCCAGCCCTGTCCTTTCCTGGATAATCTGATGGCAACCTTTCTTTTTCAAAACCCAGTTACCAAAACCTCACTTTTCAGAGGAAGCTGTATCAGCTCCCCCCCCACCAACCCATCACAATGGTTATCATTCTCCCTCCCCCTTTCCCTCTCTCTCTCCCTCTTCCTCTCCCTCCCCCTCTCTCTCTCCCTCTCCTTCTCCTTTTCCTCTCCCTCTCCCTCCCCCCTTTTCTCTCTCTCCCTTTTCATTTCTTCCTTTCTCCTTTTCTTTCTCCCTTACTTTGTGAGATGATGTGTCCGTCATGTATGCCCCTCTGCTCAAACACAGACTCCATTCAGTGGCCTCTGAATGCTGACTAGACATCCAGAGCCAGGCCTCCAAAGTAAGGAACAAAGAAAAATGTGTGATGCTAGGAAGAGTAGGGGGCATGGAGATGGGGAAAAAATCCCTGACCTATTTGAGCACACCCACCACTTTCTACCCAAGTGGGCCACTCCTAAGCAAGGTGTTCCTAATGTAGCAGGAACATAGGACACAGAGTTCACCATTAAAAATGGGTCCCACATGAGAGCATAGCCTTAGGGCATCTCCTAAGTTGGGGCCTCTTTCTTCTGTAGTGGTTTGCTTTGTCTTGTTTGGGTTCTGGATATTGAACTCAGGACCTTACACATGCTAAGCATGTATTCTACCACCGAACCACACCTCCAGCCACATGGCTTTAATATTTGTAGCATACAATGAATATGTAATAGAGACACTTACTCTTCCAAAATGATTTGTTTTGAGTAGGCAACAGAAACATGGAAAAGGTAGAAAGGAGAGGGAAATATTGCTGGTCCTACCTCTTCACTACTGCCTCTGCTTGCCAGTGTTCTATTTCAAAAAGATAATGAAGACTGAATGTATTTGCTGAGCATGTGTGAGAACTTGAACCCTTAGGCTTCATTCTAGTGTGTGTGTGTGTGTGTGTGTGTGTGTGTGTGTGTGTGTGTGTATACAGTTTTAGGTAGATAGCTTGAATGGGAAGGATTCAGGGGTCACATTTTTCTCCTACCAGCTTCTCTTAATATGTATATTTTGCTTTGGTACAGCACATTTTAGGATGGCCTCATCATAATAGATGTGTGAGTATGTTCCTGTTACAAAACTTAAATATTATTTCATACTGGTTATAATAAAAATATACATGATTGTAATTCAGTATAAACCTTTTTTTGCATTTAAATTCCTTTTTCAATACATAAACAATGTGTGTTGTACGCATAACTGTTCACAAATTATTTTTAATTTAGAAATCCTTCCATGTTAGAAATTATATATCACATGAAATTTTAAATATTTTCTGTGTGGCATTGTGGAAGCTTAAATAAGAATGTCTACCATAGACTCATGCATATGAATGCTTGGCCCATCGGGAGTGACAGTTTAGGAAGTATGGTTTTATTATAGAAGATTTGGCCTTTTTGGAAGAAGTGTCTCTCTGTTGGGTGGACTTTGACGTCTCAGATGCTTAAGCCTAGGCTCAGTAGCACACAGTTCTTTTCCTGTTACTTGCAGATCAAGTTGTTGAACGCTCAACTCCTTCTCTAGCACCTGTCTGCCTGCACACTGCCATGTTTCCCACCATAAGGATAATGGACTAAACCTCTGAAACTATAAGCCAGCCTCAATTAAATGTTTTCCTTTATAAGAGTTGTCGTGGTCATGGTCTTTCTTCTTAGTAATAGAAACCCTAACTAAGACAGATGCGATATATTGTTGTTGAGATTTTTTTTTCTTGGTATTTTGAGACAAGGTTTGTCTATGTAGTGCTAGCTGTCCTGGAACTTGCTTTGTAGACCAGGCTGGCCTCAAACTCACAAAGATCCTACTGCCTTTGCCTTTCCAGTGCTAGGCTTAAAGGAATGTCTGACTACCCTTGGAGAGAATTTCTATAGCTTACATTTGGATTCAATGACGGTGTAGTCTTGGTCTGTAGATGTTCAGAAGGCTGCAGTGACATGTGTCTGCCATTACTGCAACATACAGAGTTCTTCCATCCTTCACAGTATCCTGTGTTCTCCGCCTGTTTACCTGTCTCTCCCCGTCAACCCATGGAAATACCTGATGTTTTCCTGTCCCTGTACTTTTGTCTTTTTGCATGAAAGTCTTACATTATGCTTCCTTTTCTGATCAGCTTCTTTCACTTGACAGCCATGTTTTTAAATTTCCTGTGTCTGCTGATGGCTTGATGGATCATCTCTTTATTGATGAAAGGCATCCCTTTTTCTGGATTGACACAGTTTGTCCGCTCACCTGTGAAACACATTTTAGTTGCAACCCTGTTTTGGAAATTAGGAACATTACAGTACTGGCTACCTCTCCAGTCGCTGTGGCAGAATACATAACAGAAATTACTTGGAGGCAGGATTTATTCTGGTTTAGGGTTTCAGAGTGTTCAGCTTATTGTCATGCGGGAGGAAAGCTTTGATAGGTCAGTTCAATCCATGAGCCCTCGTGTTGGAGGCTATTTCTACCAAGATGGATCAGGAAGCAGAAGTCTGGGAACTGAGGGTAGGTAAATCTTTTAAAGTTCACCTTTAGTGACCTACTTCCACTAGTTAGGCCCCACCCTGTAAAGGTTACATCTACCAGCCCAGACCCAGATTGCACCCTTAGCTGGGGACAAACATTTGTCAAAGGAGCATATTGGATACTCTTCAAACTTAAACCACATACAGTTACTATAAACCACAGAAGTGCAAAGTTTTCCTGGAAATGTAAGTCTTCAAGGTGTCCAAGGATTTGCCTGATAGATCATGTATTCATAGTGTGCTCACGTATGTATGCAATGGATTGTCAAACTGTCTTCTGATCTAGTTCCCTTTGGCTTAAAGAAATGTAATAACACTGCAGGCACTTCCTGAAGGCGGCGAGCCAGATCTTGCCAACACCTCTTGGAACACTGAGACAAGAGCTGTTTGCACTTGCAGAAATAAGGGATCACTTAAGGGAGTGACTTGATCGCCTACAAGAATTCTCCCTTAGCTCTGAGACCTACTAACCCTGTGATCTCTGGGGAATTATAAAGCATCCCATGTTAGGCTTTCTCAGCTGTAATTAGGCCTGGTAATAGCACCCAAATACTAGGATCCCAAGAGACACCTAAGAAGCCCCATACAGATCTTAGCACAACATTCAGTCTAAGTAAGTGCTCAATAAACATTAGACACTTTAGTGTCTTATTACCTAATAATCTTCTTGAATCAAATAGCCAGCACATCTCTTAGGGATACGTTTGCATGACAGTGCATTCAGAAACACAGAAGACAGAATAATTAAATATGCTGGAAAAGTCTGATGGGGAAAACCAAAACAGAAGGTAGGAAAAAAAAAGAAAAGAAAATCAGAAAGTGGGAATAAAAGTCAAGGAAAATTGCTTCCTCCTTCGAGGTTTTGGTTCATGAAACAAACTTCCTTCTTGTACTCTGGGGCTTACATGTGTCGGCTTGACTCAGAATCCTCTGGGGCAAAGCCTGATGATGAAATACCATGTCTGGTGGCCTGCCAAAGCCTGCTCTGCAAGCACCCAGGTTGACTGGCACTCCCACATGTAAGTAGACTCCTCACCTAATGCCAGTGCTGGTGCCGATTCTCTCCTCAGACACTTCTACAGGCAGGTGGGAGGAAATGCATATTAAGCAATCCACTTGGCAATTTTGTTTTTTATTTCTTTGGGCAGTTCTTACATGATGATATAAAGGAAGGTACTGAAGAAGAGAAATGAATACACAGCAACTGTAGCTTCTTAGGATTAGATTTGTATTGGAAATTAACAAATGAAAGACAAATTCTCTCCTGTGCATCCCTAATTAATAATCTATGGTTCTCTCTGCAGTGCTAATGCACCAGTGGGAACGGGGTTATTCTATTGTGTACCAGCTGAGTTGGATTGTGATATCAAATAACCAGTCTTCTTGTTTTACTTGTATGATCAGGGTTTACGTGTCACCAGGTCAGAACATATGGAAATTTTTTAACTAAGAGTCAACAACGAAACCTAATAGCTTTGGTGGGGTAAATGGCCACAAGGCAAGCAGTCACTGGAGGAATCCTCATCACATTACTAGAGCACAAGACCAAAGCCATATTTATATCAAAATATTTTGGGGGCAACTATAAGACTAAAATCTTTCAGCAGAGTTCAGTATCTTCACTCAGAATTACAGACAAACTGGTTTCAAAAGCTGAACCACAGAAGATGAGATGGCAACGGACAAGTTCTAAAACTGTCTAGTCCATGCCCTGTGTGAAGGAGAATAGAGAGCAGAGGACAGAAATGAACTGGGTTTTTCTTGTTCATCTCCCTCAACCCATGGGTGTATCAATAGTTCCAGGCATATAATTTTAAAGTGTTGTGAGGCTGGGCATGGTTAATGTATGTCTGCAACCCCAATGCTTAAGAGACTGAGACAGGAGGGCTCCTGCAAGTTCAAGGTCAACAGGAAGGAACAACATAGTGGGTTCCAGGACAGCTATAGAGCAAGAGCCACTAAGGAAAGGAAGGGAAGGAGGGAGGGAGGGAGGAAGGGAGGGAGGGAGGGAGGGAGGGAGGGAGGGAGGAAGGAAGGAAGGAAGGAAGGGAGGAAGGGAGGGAGGGAGGAAGGAAGGAAGGAAGGAAGGAAGGGAGGGAGGGAGGGAGGAAGGAAGGAAGGAAGAAAAAAGAAAGAAAGAAGAGAGAGAAAGAAAGAGGAGGGAGGAAAAGAGAAAGAAGAGAGAGGAGGAAAGAAAGAGAAAAAGAAGGGGAAGAGGAAATGATGGGCAAAGGAAAGATTGGAGAGATGAGCAAACCTCTTATTCTAAATTTGCATTAGAAGCACAAGGGACTAGAGAAACATTACTGCTTTTCTAAAATATTTTATACTGCCTGGTCCAGGCTGATGAGCCAGAGCACAGAACCCAGAATCAGACCCCTGAATTGAGCTCTGCCCCTCCCCAGAGCTGCTCCTCTGAGCTACAATTTTCTTATGTAAAATAGAAGGTCTAGCAGGAATATGCCTCCCATGTCTGCTGTATTGATTACCTAAGATAGCAGTGCTTAGCAGAATCTCTTACCTACAGTAAATGCTCAGTCTGCTTTGGCGTTGCAGTTTCTTGTCTTTGTCGCTATTCTAAGTTGACTGGCTCCTTTATGGAATATTTTTCTATCTTGAAACAGGAAATGGCAGAAAAGAGGTCAATAGCCAAGTTCAGGCACAGATGCTGGAATTGGGTGTTTCAGTATTCTGTGATGTCACTAACTGCTGGAGCATCCACTCAGTTCTGTGTTGAGGAACTCTCCATGGGAGACTCCATGAGGAGTTCTGGAGAATGTGTCAGTAGGTAAACAGGATGTCCCTGCCCAGCAATCACATGACCTACACATGGAAAGTCCCGAAGGTTAGCCGTACAGTCAAATTCGCTGTCCTGTAAAATGTCTTGGAAAACAATATAACTAATGATATAACAACCCCTCAGCATAGAAGATTAGCGTCCAGCAGAGCAATGGTGGTACACTCCTTTAATACCAGCACTAGCAAGCCAGAGCCAGGTGGATCTCTGTGAGTTCAAGACAAACCTGACCTATAGAAGAAGTTACAAAACACTGAGAAAGAAAGAGGGGGGAGGAAGAGAGGCAGAGAGAGAGGCGGAGAGAGAAATACAGAAAGAGACAGAGAGACAGAGAGAGTAATATCTCCTCTTTGAACATTTATCTGTTGGTGGTGATACAGGAAGAGCTGGGGTACTCCTGTGGGGTCACGCTTGTGAGATTTGAGGTCAAACTCAAGTAACCAAGTTTGGCACATGCCTTTACCCAATGAGCCATCTCACCAGACAAAATGAACTTCATCAAACATCAAAGAATGTCCACGTAATCTGGAGCCTTGTACTCACTAAATTATATAGTATGGTAGTTTAATAACAACTACAATTTAAAATTTAAACTATTTTTAAATTCTTCTCCGAAACTTCTTTGAAATGTCTAAGCATTATCTTCTCCCTTGAATAAAAAGCATTGTCCTAAAAGTTCAGGCCTTCTGTTTTGCTCAAGCATGAGTGTATACCTGAATGGCACTTCTCATGTTGAATCCAGAATATGTGTTTGCCACTGTATGGATGCAACTGAGCTGCTACTACTTCATAACTTGACACAAGTCATCTGTTTCCTGAGCTTTGAATTGAATTGCTGAGCTGAGAAAAAGATGTCGCCTGGCTGCAGGCCATTAAAAATCAATAAGCTAAATTAAAATATAGATTAAAAAATTGAAACCAAAGTCTGCATAAAGACCCAGGGCCCAATAATGATTCCCCCTACCAAGTTTTAGATTATATGCTTTTGTTCTTTCTTTTTTTTAAGATTTATTTATTTTGTTTATGCGAGTACACTGTCGCTGTCTTCAAACATACTAGAAAAGAGCATCGGATCCCATTACAGATGGTTGTGAGCCACGTGTGGTTGCTGGGAATTGAACTCAGGAGCTGTGGAAGAGCAGCAAGGGCTCTTAACCCCTTTTTTTCTTTTTAATTCTTTCTCTCCATTTTAAATAATGTACGTGTGTTTTTATGTATATGTTTATGTAGTATGTGCACATGTATATGCACATGTGTTCACATGTGTGTGAAGGCTGAGAATCAGTGTCAGATGACCTCTTCAATTGTTCTCCACATTTTTTGGAGACAGGGTCTCTCACTAAACCCTAGAGCTAGCTAGAGTATCTGACCAATGAGCTCCAGGGATCCACCCCTCTCTGCCCCTCAACAGGGTCCCACTAGATATTCCAGGCAAGCCAGAGTAAGAGAATATAGTCCTACGTTTTAAAAAAGACAATGTATATGTTTCAATACCCTCTTTGTTAAGCCAAACCAAAAAGGAAATGCACCAAAGTTTCAACCAAAATGGATAATCCCATGAAAAGGTAAGCCTATGAAAGTGTGAAGGTGAATGGTTGAATTGATCATGTAGGACTTTGGATGCTTTGGGAGGAAGGTGTGGCTCACACTGCATTCCTGTGGACAGTGAGTCTGATCTCGGCCAGGCACATCTCAGCCTGACCCTGCAGAGGCATTTTCTAACAGAAGTTTCTTACTGGAAACCGCAGGAGGAGTGGGGCTTTTACCTCCAGTACAATAGGAGCTTGAAATTAATTTTCAGAACCAATAAGACGACATGAAGAAGAAATATGAACACAACCTCTAAGTCCCTCTTATGGTGAAAAGAATGACTCAGTGGGGGATGGGGATCTCAAATTGACTATGATTTTATTTGTATATGTTTGACTACTCCAAAATAAAATAAATTAAAAAAAAACAAGCAAAACAAAAAGGGGGTGAGTGGGGACAGAAAGGACAGAAAGGGAAGAAAGAAGTTGGTTTTGTTGTTGTTGTTGTTGTTATTGTTGTTGTTGAGAGCTGGTATTATAAGTGTTAAGTTTATGAGCTAGGCGTGGTATCACAAGCACATGATCACAGCCTTGGGGTGTGTCGGGGTAAGGTGCCCATTCAAGCCCAGCCTGTGCTACAGCATAAAACCAAGGACTTGGGACATAACCTTTATGGTAAACTCTTGCCTAGTATGCTCAAGGCATCAGGTTGAACTCCCAGTACTGCAAACAAACGCATTATGCATCTGGAAAGTGTTTTCTGTGGCATTTCGTACCTATGAGTGTTGATGCTGAAAACATGTAGGCGCCTTGGTGAACTCCTGCATGCCTGTGGAGTCAGCTTTGCCAGTTCACAGGCACAGCAGCTTCTACTGCTCGAAGCCAGCCTTCATTGACTGCTTTGTCAGTTTTAGGTCCTTGCTGAGGAAGGAGGAAACGGATGCAGATACTTCATATAATCCTGAAGTCTTTGATACATTGTTGAGACAGGATCATGTGCAGCCCAAGCCTCCCTCGAACTCATTCTGTAGTAAAGGATGACCTTCCACTCCTTAACCTTAGCTTCCACCTCCCAAGGCATTAGTGGTATGCACTCCCTTGACTGGTTTTTGCAGCTCTGGGGATAGAACCCAGGGTTCCTTGCAGCCTACAGGAGAACTCCAGCAACTGAATCACCTCCCAGCTTAGTACCTGAATTTTAAACATGCTCTTTGAGGTTCTATTCTAAAGCTACATCAAAAGAATTTTGTTCAAATTTTATGATTTCCATTTTAACTAATCATTAGATTTAGGAATAAGTATATATTCTCTGTCTCTCTCTGCCCCAGCCTCCTCACTTCCTGTGCTGGGGATCAACCCTAGAGCCTCATACAAGTGGGGCAAATACTCTACCACTATCAATGAGCAGCATTGCAGCTCTTCATAGCTTTCTGAGTTGGGATGGAACGTTGTCTGTTCTTTCCTTGAAGCACACACTGATTCTCCAAGACTTAACAGCCTTACCGGAGACCTTTCTACCTTCAGTCTTGCCCTCCAGTCTTCCTGGACTTCCTTCCCAGGAACATTCTGTGCTCTTCTCCTTTTTTCCTAGGCTGACACCAGGCACACTTCCTTTTTTGTTTCTTTGCGTGGTCTGTGAGTCCCCCTACCTCACCTAATATGTAAACATAGTGGCTACTGTGTCATCTTTCTTAGAAGTAGAAGGTAGACAGGTGAAGGAAGGAAGAGAAGAAGAGAAAGGCAAAGACAGAAAAGAGGAAGCAACATTATAGACATACTTTCTAGCTATCTTCTCCCTAAACACTGCATCTTCCTTCTCTCCTCTTTCATTGTCTCCATAATTAACAAACGAATAACAATTTCACAAAACTGACACTTAACCCTGCCTCAATGTCATACACCCTCAGTTTGATCCACATTTCTGCATTTGCTTGTTGTATGAGAATATATACATTTTGTTTCTGTTATTCTACACACTGGCTCCACAAAGTTCCATGTATTTCCAAGCTCCATTGACCAAACAAACAGAGAGAACCAGGATTCTTAGCATATACATGTTAAATAATGATGAAACAGGTTTTTATCAAAACACAATTTTTATTGAAGGTTTAAAATATTAGAGAAGTTTTCTCAGGTAAACAAAGGGTTCATCTTGATACTGACATTGGGAAACTAATGAAAGAACAATAACAAGAATGATACTGTTTGAGGACAAAAACAGAAGAGACTTATTTGGGAAATTCTGTTGAAAATGTAGTCTTTGGAGGACTACATGTTTTGTTTGTATTTTGCTTCATTAGTAGCAATGCCTGAGGCATCTATTCCATAAAATAGAAAAACATTCTATTTAATTAAAAAGAAGGTTTATTACTCTCCTCACTGAATGTAAAAGTTGAAACCAAGATAATCCCAAGATTCCTCAGTATATTTCCCAAACACATTTTCTGAAAGATGCTGTGAATCCAGCCCAGCATTAGTGTATTTGCATGGTTCTGCTCAATCCGTGGCTTCTGTGTTCCCACCACACACATACAAATTGTAAGGTATTTAGTGCTATAATGGGTCATATCACATTGTACATACGGATGAAGTAGATGTTTTCATTTTGTTTTTCAAAATAGGGTTTCTCTGTGTAGATCTGGCTTTCCTGGGACTCTCTCTCTCTCTGTAGACCAGGTTGGTCTCAACCCAGAGACCCACCTGCCTCTACCGCCCAAGTGCTGGACTTTAAGGTGTATACCACCACACTTGGCTAAGAATGAAGTAGATTTTTAAAAAATACTTTAAAAGAAAATTCCATTTGCATTTAATGAATTTTCTCATTTTTATAAAGGGATATTTTCCTTTATTTTCCATGAAAAGGGTGTGAACAAGAAAGAGCTTAATCCAACAGCATTCTGGGGCAAACAATGCTTGTTCATTTAGATTGTTGTCTTCATTCTTTGCTCAAGCAATATTGTTCAAGATGGGCCATAGAGATAGTTCTGTGGGCAGTGATGCTTGCTATGCAAACAGAATGACTGACCTCAGTCTCCAGAACCCAATGTAGAAGGACGAAACCTACTGCATAAAATTCTCTCCTGACCCAAACATACAGGTACATACATGGTAATAACAATAAGTTAATTTAAAGATAAAAGACCCATATAGTGCAGGGATGACTGATTTCATAACAGGGCAAGGACATGAATGCCACAGAGATATAATCACGATGAGAGTTTTTCAAAGTTAAAATGACTTAAGTCCAGACTACTCAGTACAAGAGATTTACTTAGGCATTAAAGATACATACTAGGCAATAAAGCTGATAGATCCTTATTCTACTGCCTCTCCTTCCATGAGAGACCAGGCAGGCTGTTCTGAGATACTAATGCTAAGGAAATTTAAAGCAAGTTATAGGAAATACCTCTTCACCTGCTGGAATTCTTGCTGAGGAATTTGCAGTCACAGGCAGCTGTAAAATCAATCACTGAGTTGGATTTTTCAGATGGAGCAGGATGATGTATGATCCACTCCTGTGGCTAATTGGGGAGGAGAGAGTCAATCAATTCGATCGCCTCTAGGAGATCACAGTTGATTATAAGTAGGTCAGCAAAGGGATGTCTCCCATACTTGATCAGGATAATAAAATACTGTTTATCCATGCTTACAAGTCCTAAAAGAACAGTGGACATAGGATATGAAGACCAAATGACTGGCTCTGAGATTGAAAATATGACTTGACAGTAACAACAAAAAAGTTAAACAATACCAAAAGCTCAATTCTAACGATTAATGAGTTTTCTAAAACATTTATTTTGTGCCATAAATATCCTCTGGTAATATAGATAAGATGTGATATTTTGTTGTGTTTTGCGTTTTTGCCTCAGGATTGATCCTAGGGTCTTGTGCGTACAAGACAAGCCCTCACCCGCTGAGCCACATCCCAAGCCCTGATTTGCATTTCTCCAATCTGATTCTCTGGCCATCATTGTTGAAGTACACCTGGCAAATATGAAAACAGTTAATATATATGACATCTTTCTCCTGAGGGAGAACAGAGTCTGCTTGAAAAGCTGCAAGTGCAATACAGGTGTTATTAGGAAGCCAACGATAATTCCGGGGTTGTCATATTGAATGTCAGCAAAAAAAGCCCTTCTATAAAGCTATCAAGGTTTGTATTCAGCCTTTTTTTTTTTTGGTTGGTTTATTTGGCTTGATTTTTGGAGACAAGGTTTCTCTGTGTAGCCCCAATTGTCCTGAAACTTACCCTGTAGACCAGACTGGCTCCACACTCACAGACATCCACCTGCCTCTGCCTTCTGAGTGCTGGGATTAAAGATACACACTGCAACACCTTTCTTTTTTAGTGGTTATCGTCTTTCATCTGTTTAGCTCCTTCTCTCTTTTCCCTTTCTTGAAAAAGGGGATGCAGCTTGGAGGGCTTCAATACCCACTACTACAGATGGGTTAGAAGCACTATTGTAACTTAGGCATGCTCCCAATACACTTCTAAGAGAGCAAGCAAAGTCTGCATTTACATGTGGGATAAAACACTCTGTATACAGTATACAGAGGAGAGAGACTTTGCTCTAAGAATACAGTACAATAAAATCCTTAATAAGCCATGGTAAAATCTAGACTTGAAATAAAATCTAAAAAGCATAATAGTTCTGAAAAAGCAAAGCTATCAGCTCTTGAGAACCAGAAAGTTTTATTGACTCTAAGGGACAATAGCATGTCATGGGCACTAAAGAAAAAGTCAAAGTAGAGACAGAAGGAGTCTGGAAGCACCTCAAAGCAAACTCTGTGGACCCATAATGTGGAGCTTAAGATCGTCTTTCTCAGAGCCGGGCAGTGGTGGCGCACGCCTTTAATCCCAGTACTTGGGAGGCAGAGACAGGCAGATTTCTGAGTTCGAGGCCAGCCTGGTCTATAGAGTGCTATAGAGTGAGTTCCAGGACAGCCAGGGCTATACAGAGAAACCCTGTCTTGAAAAATCAAAAAAAAAAAAAAAAAAAAAAAAAAAAAAAAAAAAGATCGTCTTTCTCTGGGTACACACCTATAGTCTCATTTACTCAAGAGGGTGAGTTTGAAGCCAACCTGTGCTACATTACCAACTACCAGACCAGCCAAGGCTGCAAAGCAAGACTCTCTCAAAAAACAAATAAATAAATTTTTGTTTTATAAGACTTATTTAAACATTGTCTAGATTATCTCCACTAAAAGGAAATTAATATTGATAGATGTGTGAGTGTGTGTGTGTGTGTGTGTGTGTGTGTGTGTGTGTGTGTGTGTGTGTGTGCGTGTGTGTGTACTTATATGTGTGTATGGTTGGTTGTGTGTGGTGTGTATATGTGTGGTGTGTGAGTACTTGTTTGTGTGTGTGGTGTATGAGTATGTGGTGTACCTGTACATGCTGAATGAACATTCTGTATGTTCTCAAGCCAGAGGTCAGTATTAAGTACCTTCTTTGGTTATTTCTCCACTTTATTTTGGTTCTGTCACTGAATCTGGAGCCCACCATTTTAGTTTGACTGGTTTGTTAGCAATCCTCTAAGGGCACTGGGTTTACGGACATATAATATGTCGCCCAAATTTTATGTGGGTAATAGAAATTCAAACCAAAGTCTCCATGCTCATGAAGCAAGCAGTTTCCTCCCTGAACCATCTCTCTGGCCCTAATAATGTCAGATCTCTTAATACTACTATGGTAGTGTTTATATTTGGCATAGAACTGTGTAGAAAGTTTTAGAAGGCTTCCCGGCACCAAAAACCTCCTAGCTTCTACAGACCTTTGTGGAGAGTGCATTCTGGAGCCAGAATACCATGATTAGGTTCTAGTCTGCCTCCCAGTAGCTTGGCTTCCCTAGAGAGTTGGGAGGAGAGGACAGCAGTCATTTTATTCGAGAACCCATAAATTCATCTTCAACATGAACGGGGCCACATCTTTTACATCATAGGGCCATTGTAAGTTTAAATGACTGCAAAGCAGTTGTCACTCTGCCCAACACATAATAATCCTTGTTATTTGTATTCAGTCTCCAGAAAGTCTGGTTGCTCAAGGGGGAGAGGGCAGTAAAGGGACACCAGATTTATGGATTCGAGCATAGGAGTCAGAGGTTGTCATCGGATGTTTGACTCTTAATCTGACTCCAACCACTTCTTACCTCCCCTGCCTGACAGCTTTGCCCCTGGAGACTCCATTCCATGACCTAGACAACTTCGTTCCCTCCATTTTTCTCAAATCCTCTTAAGACCTGAGGTAATCACCTCTTCCCTTTCCCCATCAAGTCCTGAACTGGATAGAATCATCCCTCTGCTTAGTAATCAGTATCTTCAAGGAGAACTCCCCAAATCTTGCTAGGAACTTCCTCTACATTCACTAACAGTGACCCTACTTTCATCAGCCATCTTCGGTTGTCTTTTGTGCATCTGTCACTAGACTGTAAGCTGCCATAGCTGGCCTTGTCCTTGCACTGAGCTCTTCCTGTGATGTTCGGTGGTCCTGTATAGATGAAAGAAACAATGGGTCACCAGGATAGACCTTGCCTCTTAGGAACATGCCTTTCCTCTTCATCTGCTTTTATTGTACAGGCTTCTTGCTGACCAGAGTCTGATCCAATGAAGCCGATGCCTTGACCATTACACTCAAAGCCAACATTTCAAAAAGCACCAAAATTGGAGGTGTATGGAAATAACTGGTCTCTATTTCTCTCTCCTGAAACTAAAACTGAGAAAATCTAAATTGTAGTATGAGTAAGGAAAAGTTCAAAGCAAGGCAAAAGCAAGAGAAATAACTTGCATAGAGTTTGTTTAGTATATAAAAAGATTCCAATAAACTTGTATAGGTCTTTATACATGTTTAAATTTAATTAATCAAGCCTCTGAGTTTCTATTTGTCTTATAGAATGAGCAAAATAGTCTTGACCCTCTATTCAGGAGAGTGCATGTAGTACAAACTTGGATTTGAGGTAGATGATCAAAATGAAGTAAAACACAATTAGACGGTAAGGTGGTTAGGTAAGCAGGACCCATGAGGCAGTCCATCCTCCCATGGCAACCTTGCCTGAAAGATGTGATTAGCAGAAACAGAAGCATGGTACAATCCATACCAGTGAGTTGGCTCTTTATTTCTTTTTGGCAGTACAAGTTGAGTCTGCATTTCCAGATACATGAAAATACCAATAACAGTAACTGGACTATGTAAAGCAAAGATAGTGTTCAGAGCCACTAATGAGGACTAGCCCAGCATTCTCTCATTTAGCCATGGTAGACTCTTATGAGCTATGGAATACTCCAACAGTGTAGAGTAGTAATTTGAGGTTAGATGATTAAGAAATCTGGCCGAGGTTGTATGGCTAACAATCAACAGTGCCTAACTTCAAGCCCTTCCTCGATCATGTGATTGCAAAGTTTTTCTGTTAGCTCCTAGTTAACCATACTGGCCTTATACAAAATAAGATACCGATGAGTTTTAAGAAAAATTGAAGATCTGAATCTAGAGACCAACTTTAATTATTGCTCATACCAGCTTGAATAAGTCATCTCATTTCTCCAAATCTCTATTCTGTCATCTATCCTATCATATGAGAATATAATATTATCTGCCCTTCCAAAACCTCCAAGATAATCAAGTGATATAGCTCATGTACAAGAAGTTAGGAAATAGGAATGTGCTACATAAATATCAGCTAATAAGATTCATTTAGGAGCACAACCTCTTGGTGGCATTATATGAATGTAGTTGTTACTTGTGATAATATCACCTTCATTTCCTCTTAAATGCCATCAGTGACTTTTTTCCATTCTCAATCCTTAAAATTTAAAAGACTCTACTGTCTCCAACTGTTGGCAAATGACTTAAGCTAAATCAGTCAAAAAGGGTGTTGTTTGTTTGTTTGTTTGTTTGTTTTTGTTTGTTTTCAAGTCTGGGTATGTAATGCAATCAAGATCTACAGATGCAAACAGTGGACTGTCTGAGGCAACTATTGAGAAAGATCTTAAAAAATGAAGACAGAATGTTTGCGATGCAGGTAGATGTCTCCCTTGATAGGTGAAGAGAATCTACTTGGCAATAAGTTGGCCCAGCAGGACCAGGTGAAGAGGAAGTTTCCGAGTATCATCATCAGCCCATTCAGCTCTTCCCCTGGTCCTTTGTACCACATAAGTAACCTGTTTTCCTTTTTATTATACCAGTCCCTACTGAGGTTCCATTTCTTGCAACTAAAATTAGTCTTGCTCATTTAAAAAGGTTTTCTAGATATAGCAATATTCCATAGAGCACCTGCATCATCTGTTGGGACCGCAGTGGCTCCCTGGGTTCAGGAAACAGAAATAACAAAATCTTAAGAGTTGCTCCCTTTTCCATCTCTACTTGGTCATTCCAAAATATTGAAAATTAGTGATTGAAGTCACCATAGAGCACAGAGGGTATGACAGAAACTTTTCCAATGACTAGTTTTTGGTACAATCTTTAGTTATATCTCATAAACAAAGGAGAGCGAAACGTTTACTACATTTCAAAGAGACCCCAAACACTGAAGAGATTAGTTGAGCATCAATTAGCACTTTCAAGATATTAACAGGGATTATATTCTTATCAATGTTTAAATATAAAGAGGCTGGGAAGGTGGGTACAGTGCTTGCTACATAAGCGTGGGGAACTCACTTTAGGTTGCCACCCATGTACAAACTGTGCTTGGCATCAAGCTGCGGGGCAGAGACAGGAAGATGCTGAGGGCTTGCTGGCCATCCAGTCTAGTATGTAGCCTGTGCCACATAGTGAGATCCCTCAGCTCAAACAGAGGTCCACAACAAAAAGGCATCAGATAGCCATACTCACCTCTCCACTCAGAAAAGTGCTAATTACTCCTCTCACACTGGAAATCTATAGTCTCCGGAAAAAGAAGAGCATGATTAGCTTGTGCTCTAGCATTAATCTTAAAAAGTTAAGCCTTGAGTTCTGATTCTAGTGTCATCCTTAACTGGCTTTGTGAGCTTGGCATGTCACATCATTTCCCTATGTATCTGTAAAATAAAGATAATGACACTAATTCTGGGTCACTAAGACAAATCATGCATAGAACCCAGGAAAGACATTTAAAAGTGCTTTGAGAAATTTGAGGCTCTAGGTATCTACAAGATATTGTTACTATGACTACCCATTAGCAATAATGCCAAACATTCACATTCGCTTGTGTATGAGAAACCTCTCTTCATGGCATTGGAGGATATGACCTAGAAGTCACAGTGAGGTTGTGATTCCTTTATTTTTGCTTACTGTCTTGCCCCATGTATTATATATCTTTGCAATATTTTTGTGTTATTGGTTCCCATGAAGAAACAAGCTAGTGCCTGTCAAACAATGAAGTAATACTTTATAGCAGGAGACCCAGATTCTACACCTGGTTCTGCCTCAGTTTATTTCATAACCTGTATTCCAGTTTATTTTAGGACTCAGTTTTCTTATCTACCCAATGCTGATTATTTTAAGTCATGTGATATGGAACATAGTGGCCATCTTTGATGCTCATAAACATGTAGATTTCCTATCTTTCTAGTCAGACAACTGACTCTTTCTCGGGCCATTTAAATTTATGATTGACCAGACAACAGTTCAAGTCAACAAGATAAGCTCATATGTCATCACCGAAGAGAGATCCTCCAGTGTTTTCTTACTTTGCTAGGAACTAGAGAACATTGCTAATATGAAATGATCTAGTCACTGAAGGCTGAGACTCCTTTCCCTCAGCCCCTGAGGGTAAGTGGATCAGAATCACCCTGCAGACCCAAAGTAATATGTTTTGGGCATGAGAACAATCCTGTGCTGTGATAAGCCATGGATATTTTAATGTTTCATTCCTGGGAGTATCTTGAGCACGTCAGTTATAAAAGTAACATTCCCTTCACTTTCCTTGGCCAGCTATATTTACCAAACACAACATCTGGATTTTAACCTTTACTGGCAGAGAGGCTTAAAGCGAGAGACTCATAAATATCCTATCACAAAAGATGGCAGATGCTCAATTAGACTCACAAGTATTTCATAGCTGAAGAGACTGATTCACTGACAAATAGAGGCAACAATAAATATGTGTCTACTGGCTTAACTTTTAATAATTAAAGACATCCTGCCCAGAAAACTCTTTTGTGAAGCCACTTTAAAAGAGGCTATCAAAACAAAAAAAAAATTATGGAAGGATATAACTCGAACGTTGCACTTGTGCATCTTAATTCATATGTCAACAAATGTTTAGTAAGTGCCTTTTATAATCAATGCCAGGTACCATATTAGTCCCTTCCTAGGGGTTTACTAGTTATCTGTTCCTGTCAGAAATTAACCAAAAATGTAGTTAAGTTCAAACAACGGGCATTTTATTCCCCCATAATTTTTAAAGGTCAAAAATGTAAAGTCAATGTTCCTGGGCGATCTCTTTTTAAAGTCTCTCATGAGGCTGTCAGCAAGCTGTTGTGTAGAGTTGGCATGATTTTAAGACTTAATGAAGATGTAGAATCTGCTTTAAAGTTCACTCTCTCAGTTGGTGGGCCATCCGTTCCTTACTAGCCACAGACGATGCTCAAGTTGCTTACTATTTAAGTTTTCCTTTAAGGCAACCCCAAGCCAGGGATGAGAGAGAAAAAGAGACAGAGACAAAGACAGAGAAAGACACAGAGACACACAGAGGGAGTTCTAGCTAGATGCCACAGCTGAATTTTTACCACCTTGTCTCTGGCATCATGCAATACCACTTCCAGAAATTAGATAACACTTCTTAAGCCATAGACTATCAGAGAATCAGTGGAAACAATTTTAAAACTACAAGAAGGACTGAATAGAAAGACACAAAATATTAACATGTTCTTCATTCATATTCCATAGTTTTGCTACTATTATCAGCATATGTTGTTTTGAAACTTGATTTTTTTTTTGTCAATAGACATTGTTATATGCTTGAAATAGGGTGAAAAGTAATTAGACATAGGCCAAGGACAAATATGACCTCTCACAGCCCTTCTAGAAGAAACCAGAAAGCATCAGTGCATCATGAAGATGCTGATGATCTTTCCAAGAGAGCTGCTCTTTTCTATTCACTTGTCATCACACTGCATATATGCAGAATTCTAGTAAGGATGGGTACATCAGTGGCTCAAAGATATTAAGGAAAATTAAAATGTCACAGAATCTTAGTCTCACATTTTGTGTCCTTATGGGGCACAGTATGTGCATGTCACAGTACTCACGTAAATCAGAAGACAATTCATATGAATTGGTTCTTTCCTTCCACTATGTGGTCCCAGGATTGAACTTAACTTGTCAAGCTTGTCAAGCTTGATGGTAAATACCTTACCCACTGATCCATCACACCAGACCAGAGCAACTTAAGATTACTGGAGAACCTGGAAACTTAGGTTAAAAAATATACTTTGCAATGAGTTTTAACTCCCCAATTTATTTAACTTTTAGTGGCCTAACTATATTTTAATCTGCTGAACTGTCTAGTAGACTCAAGTCTTTACCACTGTCCTTCACCTCCTGTAATGAATTCTGAAGCAGAAATTCCATCTGTCACTTTAGAGGATGCAGCATCTCATCTCCGAACTGAAATCAAGTTCAACAGCCGAAGTACCACTTCATCATCAGCAATGTGGGAAGCTGCAAATTGGTTAAACTCCCCTTGCATCCAGAAGAACCTGAGAATTGTACCTACAATGGCTTTACAAAAAGGGGTGGTGGCTTGTGGTTCTCAGCAATGGCAGAGAGGTCAGGTCATGGTTCATTTGGATCAATGCCTCCTCTTCATTGGTACCACCACGCTGCCACTGCCACCCCAACACTGTCATCTTCCCCATTACTCTATATAAATCTAAGAAGGAAACCACATGCAGGTTTCTGAAGAGCTGCGTGTGGCTAAGAAAGCCTGGGGTTGGAATGCAGCCCTGAAATCCCCTCACAGGGGTGGAGAGGAAACAAATCCAGAGAGGACTCCAAATGCCACTAAGACCCCTTCCAGCTAAATTTTGCATTTTGGGTTTTTTTTTTCTTTAAAATCTCTACTGGCTACACATCTGAGAAGGCTTAAGAACATAATCTATTCCATATAAGGTTCCCAGTAATTTATGCTCACTAAATTGGCAACATAGGAAGTTTTTTTTTCATTGACTACCACGGAAGATTATTAAAGGCGCGGTCTTGCACAAGTAAAGCCTGCTTGAAACAGCCATACTAGTCACATAAGGAAATCGCCTGGCATCTTAGGTTTTAAATGAAAATCATTTCTTAAGTTTAGAATTTATAAATTGATAATGTCTTTTTTTTTTTTTAAACAACTGTCCCTTCATACATAACCCTTTTCTACATAGTCGAGTTCAGGGATGCACTTTATCTTCCCCAGACAGAGTAAATACAAGAAAATCTTCTCTCTATAACTCACTCTATTTCTGTATTTTTTTTCAATTTCAGATTTATACCAAGATAATAGCTCGGTGCCCTGCAATGCTTGCTTTCTGACAGGTAAATATTAACTATTTGCTCTCAGCTTTGCCTTTCTCAGCAAGAGATAGAATTAGTACCAGCTATTTCGTTGTTTTGTCTTTAGATGAAAAACAGATTGGATCTATGTGTACAAGGTCAAACCTATGCTTGCAAAGTAGGAACTTGGCTCCATTATTTAAACAGGAAATCTCTAACATTTAGATATTTATACTATATGCTCAATGATTAATACATTTTTAAAATTTCCCTCCCGTTTTTTTGCATCAGAAAATATAATCAAGAATATTATGTGTAATTATAAAATAACAAAATCATATATTTCCTTTTCCTGTTGTCTAGTAGGACTCTTTGCAATGATAATACCAAACTAACAATTTTGTTGAAATAATTATTAGGATTCCTTGTAGTAAGCATTTCTGTGAGAGCAGATTTCTCTAAGCTGGTAAGGAAAAAAAAACACTCTACTGGCTTTGTACCAGTTTTGTATGACTATAACAAATACCTGAATAATCATTCAATAAAGAGAAAAAGTTAACTGGGTTCACAAGTTTCTAGTCTATCAGTGGTCCCTATTGCTTGGTGCTGTCTCATGGAGGGAGCCTATTGCCAGAACATATCCCAAGTCCAGGAAGAAAAATAGCCTGGATGGGGACTGAAGCCAGCATCCCCCTTAGGGGTATACCCCAGTGACTTAAAACTTTCCACTAAATCCATTCTCTTAAAGGTTCTACTGCTGCAAGAAGATGTATTGTGTTGGGAGACTTTGGTGGGTATTTGAGATAGAACCATGGGAAGTTCATGTCAGATCTGTAAAAGTAAAGTCAGTCTAAAATCTCACAGTGTTGCCTATCTTTGAATCATGTGTGAGTGGCTAGATATTCGTACATTTCCTCAATTGTCCAGATACCAAGAGGCAGGCAAGTAACTAGGTGATGATTATTAAGGCTACACAGCCGTTTCAACTCAAAGCAAACAAAAGCCAGAAACTTCTTTATTGAAAAGTTCAACTGTTCCCTAGAGCTGTGAACACCAGAAGGCACACTGTCCAAAAAAAAAAAAAATGTATTCTGCTTCACTCCTGAAGCCCTTTGCAATTTTAGTTCTTAAAATACAATTCACATGAGACATGGGGCGGTGTGAGGAATTTTTAAAGAAGGAGTGTGTCTACAAAAGAATAAGAAGATCTCTTGCCACTAAGCCAGTGGGAATTTGAAATTACTCCAAGCCAGCTAGTCAGTAGAGTAACTAAACATAAGGTAGAATTCAGGGGAAGCTGATCATGTTTTGATTTAATTTAATGTTTTTCTCCATGCCTGTTTCTGAGCTCTAATTGATGCCTGTATTGGAAAATGTTAACACGGGGCAGTGTTATTAAAACACACACACACACACACACACATTAAAGCATCTTAGGTACATGGATCTTGCCCTGCATGAATCTTGCCCTCTGCCCACAACACTGACTGTAAGATGTTAACTCTTAAGAATCTAGGTTATTGCCATTTTCTAGGCCATTCAAAGTCATAAGGAAGCTATGTGAAAAAAAGTCTTCTTCCACTTACTCCTTATCTCAACTAAGAAAGTGTCTTCCCAGTTGCCAAAGCTATACATAAAATGATAGAGATATACAAGAAGATCAGGCTGTAGTCCTGTGGGTTTTACCATGGCTCTGAGCTGTAGAGATACCAGTGTGAACATCATAGTTGAGCTCTAACATCAAGCTAAGATCTGACTCCAGCCACAGATCAGAAAGCATTGATTTGAAGACTCTTGAATAGTGTTTCCTACACTTGAGATTCTTGAAAGTGGTTGTCCAAGGTGAGGTCAAGTGTACAGTTCAGTGTCTCTACTCAGGCTCTTCCATCCCACCAGGCTGGTCTCACCATAAATAACCAGTTGACAATGACCATTTTACACAATCGTGATCACAAATCCCAAATGACAAATGTACAAAGATATTCAGATGCTCCCACTATCATTACACAAATTAAAAACCTATATTCTTCAACTCCTATCATTCATTCATTCATTCATTCTAGTATACTGAGCTTTAATTATGAGCCTGTCACAATGCCAGGAGCTGAGGATATAACTGAAATCAGCCAGCCCCCAGCCTCCAAGGAGCTTGCAGCCTTGAGGTAGAGACCCACTGAGATCTAACCAAAACAGTGTGTTTCATCTGTTCTGATGAAGGCACCAACTCTGAAGAGGAAGCCAAAGGTACCAACGTGTTTTTTGGCACCTGTACAAAGTTAATAGTACATTCTGGCAGGATTGTTTTTGGAGACTGTTCCTCCTGTACTGACCTCCTCTGTGGCTTCTATATTGTGTCTAGTTTGATGTGTTCTCTCTGCCTTAATCTCACATATCAGTATCCAGGACACAATGAACTGAATTGATCCTATCTAAATTTGATGAAAATAGGAACTTCAAATTCTAGGCTACCATTTTAACTCTCGCTCCCTAAGAAATGACAGAGGAAAGACACATTGTGATACAAAATTCAGTGACCATTTCTCCCTCCCCAAGAGAAAGTAGAACGTGGCTGCGCTGCGCTCTGTCTTTGCTCTGTGCTGCCCAGCAGCAGGATTCTCATACTTTCCTGTCTGACATCCTTATCATTGTTCTGTCCCTACCACCCACAACTTCCAAGTCCCAAATCAAAGCCACCTCTACCATGTAACTTTTATCCATGTGATTGTCTGTGTCAGAAGGAACTTTTTTTCTAAGTTTCTAAAGTTCTTGGTATTAGCTATAAAAGTACATTATAATGCTATGTTTTCTTGTCTCTCCTTATTGTATCATGATGGACATCTCTTACTTATCCAATAAATACATAAATGTAAGTGAGTGTGTTCCCCTGGGGAAAAAAAGAATAGAGTAATCATTCCTTCTCTGCTACTAGATTCTTACCCTCTCGGCCCCAGTTATAGTCCCACACTCTCCAGATATTCAAATTTGGGATAGTCTTGAAGTACAAATTTTATCTTGAATTTTATCTTGAGATGTCCTGACCTTGACTTCAGTTGATGAATAAGTAATACAAGCAGGGGTGGGTTCTTCCTACAACTTGAAGTTTTGAATACTATTTCATTTTGCTATTTTGAATCAATAAATCACTAGATACACTGAGTTTTCTTTCATGATAACTTTAGAAATTAAATCTTCAAGAATATGTTGAACTGCAGTTGTACAGGAAACAAATTTGATTCTGAATTACTACTCTTCTTTGTCCGGGCTATCCCTTATGTTGGATTGAACATGCCTATTCAGTTTGCTTCCAATACCATCACTTAGCAGCCATACAGGTCAATTAGAGAAGGCTGGAGTTATCCCAAATTGGTGAACAAAGGTTTGAAATTTTGCTGGGCACCTCAGAATGTAGAATTAGCTTGAGGCTGACTATCCAGTGGATAATGTATTGACTGCCCAGCATTTTTTTTTTTTTTTTTTTTTTGGTGTTCATGTACTGCATAGTGCCCATTTTACAGATTTTCTTCTTTCTTTCCCATTCTCTTACAGATGTAAGGCTCATCTAATGTTCTCTCACAAAGAAACAGATATCCTAGACTTCTTGAAAAAACATCCCAACTACTAGTTCAACTCTAAAATATGAAAAAAATGGGGTCACAGTGGCCCAGCCCTGAGAATCCTCACCCATCTGTGTACTGCTTTACAACTGAGCAGTTAAGGAGCTCAACCTTGACTTTCTAGGCTTCCTGCAGCCTAGCACAGATTTCTTTATATGAATACCACTCTGTTCCCAGTGAGATGCTTCCCTCAGCATCTACAAGAACTGAATTCTCCCCTGAACCCCTTTGAGAATGAAGTTGGCTCCTGGCAGGGTAAACATAGCCTATTCACGGTAAGGGTTTTTTTTGTTTTGTTTTGTTTTTTGTTTGTCTTTTTTTTTTTGAGACAGGGTTTCTCTATGTAGCCCTGGCTGTCCTGAAACTCACTCTGTAGACCAGGCTAGCCTCGAACTCAGAAATTCGCCTGCCTCTGCCTCCCAAGTGCTGGGATTAAAGGCATGCACCACCACTGCCTGACTTGAGGTAAGTTTTATCCTAACTGGTTCAGCTTGGTATAGAGTTATTTACCTCCCTATACAAGTTTTCCTAACAACAACAATGAGAGAGAGAGAGAGAGAGAGAGAGAGAGAGAGAGAGAGAGAGAGAGAGAGAGAGAGAGAGGAACTTAAAGCTTGTGAGTGTTGTAGGCTGTGAGTAATAGCAGGTATAGGCTGAAGATGCAGCTTGCTGTGGTGTGCTTGTTTTGCATGCATGAAGCCCTGAGTTCAATGCCTAATACTGGGGATGGAGAAAAAATCATTGGGGGCTGTGGGTGTAGCTCGGACAACAGAGTGCTTGCCTAACAAGTCTTGCATTTGATATCCCTCTATGCTAATGCACCATGTACAGTCAGTCCTGGTGGTACACGCTTATACTCCCAACACTCAAGAGGTGGAAGATCAGAAGTTCAAGGTTAACATTGGTTCTAAGTTTGAAGCCAGCCTGGGCTACTTGAAACCCTATCTCACACAAAAGAAAAGGGGTCATGGGTGGAGAAAGGGAAGGAGAAGAAGAAAAGAAAGAAGGGGATGGGAGCAAGTAAGGGGCTTAGCTGCCCCAGGCTCAGAACTCCGTTTGGCTCTTTTCCTTTCTGTTTTCTTGAATGTCTTTTAAAAAGAGTTTTGGCAGTTCAGGGGCAGTGGCTTTCATCATGAAGGTTAAACTATGAATAATACAGTGGAAATGGTTGCAGCCAAGTCTAGAGATGGGCATGTTAAAACTGCAAGAATATAGATTCTATCAAGACAGGTGGCAGGAGCAGGAATAGACCAGGGCAGCGAAGCCAGAGCAGGTGACAAGAGTTCCCTTGTTTGGTTGTTGCTCCTTTCTCAGAGTGTCTTAGAGCTGCCTAACTACTGAACCCACATGAGAGGACTTTTCTGTGGACCCTTAAGGTGCTCTGGAGCCCTTGCAAGGAAACCTAGAAAGCCAGGCACAGACCTGCCAGGCCTTGAGGATGCTGAAGAAGAGCAAATCAAATATCTTTGGACTCCTGCTGAAGATAGGACCTGTTTGTTTCCTGGTAGTTTCTTATCACAATTCATCCTAACCACAGCTCCCAGGGCAGCTCAGAGCCAGAGTATAGCACTGCAGTCTTGCAGACACTCCAGCTGTTTCCAACTCCATCTTAACCATTTCTCCTCCTCTGAAGTATGGTGTGGTGGTGACAACTCACCCGCCTCCCCACCTCTAGGACACACAGGAAAAATCAGAAATCTGTTTCAGCAAAAGGTGGATGTGTGCCCCTTGGTGGGGTGTAGTTGGGGGCTTAATTGTGTAGCACATTCATTCTCTCGGGACTAAGAGGTACACACTCACTTTATAGGATGTTTTCAAGAGCAGTGGACCTGTGGTCTCTGGAAAGGGTTCCCAGCAGAGAGGTCAAATGGAGACCCACACACTGGCCTGTGGAAGGGGTCCAAACTTGCCATGGTTCTCATACTTCTCCCCAACCTTGATCCCTGAGTCCTTCCCAGATGGTGGTCCTTGCTCCACACATAATCAGGTACTGATGTCCATTGTGGGCTGGAAATGTTGTGTAGAGGTAAGACTGAAGATGATTAAGCCAGTTTGTACCTCCCAGCTTCTTTAGCTGTTCTCAACCACCCTCCCAGGAAGCCTCCCAGGGTCCTCTTCCTGCTTTTTCCATGGAGTATACCAAAACTGAGAACCCTGAGGCTGGACAGTGGGCAAACAGCATCCTATGAACCTTTGTACCTGAAGCTATGAGGCTAGTGAACCACACTGGAAGCTGGGAGGATCCTAGCTGTCCTGAGAGGGGGAAAACTGCACTGGGGGGGGGGGG
>NW_022196904.1:60476679-60481770 GCF_008632895.1 Mastomys coucha
GGGGGGATCTGGAAGTGAGAGATGGCAAAGAAAAGGGTTTGTCCTTCCCATTGGAGGACAGACAGCATAGGAGAGGGCAGGTTTGAGGAAGAGTGAAAGTTTAGTGAGGATTGGGTGGGGTGAGTGTGTACCAGACAGATGTTGAGAATCAGGGTAGTCACTCTCTGTCAAAACAGGAGGGAAGTGGAGTTTGGGAGGTGGATTCAGCAAGACAGGTGGTGGAGGGCACTGTATGAAGCAAATAATTCAGTGCTTAGAAAGTGAGGGTAGCTATCTCTTGCCCCTAACCAATTGACAGTCAACTTTATCAGAAAGTGGGTATGACGTTTTCCAACTCCTGTGGCAGCAAATAGCTCCGGAGTTCAAATTAAATGGAGATGTAAAGGCAAAAGCCTAGGCTATGGGGAACTCCTACCAAAATGATGATTTTTTTTTTTCCTCGCTGTCTGCCTTGCCACGTCTCACGTCGGCCTCTTCTGTAGTTCAGCTTTGGATTCCAGTTCGAGAAGGACATCTACCTTCCTAGGAGTTCCTCGAGTATTAGAAAGAACAAAGACATCCGTGGCTCAGCACGAATTCTCCTGGGACCAGCTTCTGGGCTTTCACGCAGGGCTATCTTGGCTTTTTTACCAAGCGGTGCCCCATCCCCGTGAGGCAGCCCTGCCTGGAGTGCGGTCTGCTACTTCAGCAGGGGTACGGGCAGCCTCAGGCCTCAAACGCAACTTTTCTTTGAAAGGTATTACTGTCCTCTGAAAGGTGTTATAACAGCAATTCAATTACAGTAAATGGCGCATGGTCCGCACAGCTGGGAAGTCGGTAACTAACTGCTGCGACTAACTCCGGCTAGACACAAGTCACCTTTTTGATTTGTAAACCCCCATCCTTAGGATTAACACCAAAGCGCTTAGTCTATCTGGGCCAAAAGCAAACAAACAAAAACTTAGCACGAAGTCCTAAAAACTGATCATGGAATCAGAAAGATATCCTGAAGTTTCCCCTATTTTTTTTCCTCGACTCTAAGTGGAAGAAGAAAGTCAGTAGTCTGTTACTTGGGGTGATTCGTGAAGCCGCCCTGAATTTACTCACCTGCCAATTGGTGCAATTAAATGGTAGAGTTTCTTATCTTTGAAAAAATGGTCCCCAGCCAGCATGGCCTGCAAGCCCCTGAGGAAGGCAGTTCGCTCCTGCTGGGTTCTTAGGTCGAGGTTCTCTGCCAATCACAGACATCATGGACTCTTGGAGAAGTCAAGGCTCATGCCTCCCTTCATGAACCTCTATCAACAGAAATGAGGCAGAGAGAGAGGAGCAGGAGGAGGAAGAGGTTCGCTCCAGTCAGCCTCAGCAAGCTTTTAAGTAAACAGCAAGCTTTTAAGTAAAAAGATAAAATTATCGTTCCTTCCTTTGAAGTTGAAGTGAAGATAGCTTGAAAAAGGATTTTATTTACTAGGTATCACATCACTCACCCACCAGAAAGAGAGAAAAAAAGAAGGAAAGGGAGAAAGAGAGGCGCAGGCAGACAGAAAGAGAGAGAAAGAAAGAAAGAGAGAGAGAAAGAAAAAAGAAAGAAAGAAAGGAAGAAAGAAAGAAAGATATTGCCAGGAGTTTTGAGGTTCTCCGCACTTTAAAAAACAAATTAACAAAACATTCTTGGAATGCCCAGATAGGGGACCCTAGTATGTTGTCCTCAATACAGCAGGACAATAGGGGGGGAGGGTGCTGAGATGGCAGAAGCTTTCCTGTGAGAGGTGTGATAGAGCTTCAAATGGTTTGTAGATATTCTCTTCTCACCCATCTCTCGGCTCCCGACCCGCCAAGGCTTTCGGTGTTTGCCTTTCGGGAGGGCACCCTTTACAGTGAGGGCACGCAATGGCTGCCTAGCCTCAGGTGCCCCTTACGGAGTTCTCCACTTGAGCCAGCTCCTTCCTGCTGTGGGCTGCGCCCTTCTCTGGCAGCCAGCTTATTGAGAGGGTGAGTGGTCTGTGCTCAGGGTCTCTTGATTCCGGAGACACTGGGCAGAGCAAAGTCAAGGCCAAACCTGAGAGTTTGGATTCCTAATGTGCGCACCACCCCCCTTCGTTCTGCCCCAAAGGCAGTAAGGGAACACAGGTCCGCGCATCACCAGAAGCATTTGGGCAGATTTCGGCTTTGTATGCTTTAAAATTTACATACACTATATATACCCCAAGCTCAGAGGAGCCCCTGACCTCCTGAATACGATTCTTTTCTAAGTTCTTGGGGGAGGGGTTTGTGAGTGTTTTTATTTTATTTTATTTTATCTTTTAAATAGCGAGAGTAGAACAGTGGAGAAAGGTTATCCTAAGCTGGAGGTGGTTAAAAAAAAAATGTTCACTATCATCAGAGGTCTCTGGTTGCCTGTGATCTGGGTTTGCTGCCCTCCAGGGTTCTTGCCCCTGGAGAGCTTGATTAAGAAGTAACCAAAGAGACATCCTGCGCCAGTCCTTAGCAAAGCCCGGGTCGTGTGGGTCTCCTTTCCACTCAAGGTGAGAACACTCCTGTTTTATGAATAAAGTGGGTTGCCTACCAAATCGATTTTTGTTGTTGTTGTTTTTAAAGAGACTCGGGCCAGCTCTAAACACTGCAGGACTTAGACCTCATTCTGCGTGGAATCTCTCCGGCCTTTTTAGGAAGAACTCTGGGGCTCTAGGCTAGCCTGTGGCTGCCCTACTCTACCCGGATCCCCACTAAGGGGATCCTTCTCTAGCTCCTCTGTCCAGGGCAGGGCTGGAGCCGCTTTCCAGCTGTCCTTACATTTTTGCTTCCTGCCCATTTCTAATGCAAGTGCCCGTCCGGAACTCCAGGAGAAATCCCAGCAAATTTAGGGCTCAAAATCTTTCTTTCAAAGCCCAATTGAGTTACCTTCATTCTTCCCAGCGGGAGACAAGGAGCCTGGGAGCCTTATAGGTAGATGGCCCCACTCCCAACACAGTATACATCCGATCCCCCTCCATTTGCATCTCTGTTCAAGTGTTTTACAGTGTGCTTAGAGCTTTTTTTTTTTTTTAATCCCTCTAGCGTGGATTTGAAGACCTGAGAGAGTAGCAGCCGCTCCCACAGTTATCCGACCAGTCTTCTAAACTTCCAGAATACAAAGTTTCCTGGCTCGGCAACTTGAGGGTCTTTGGTGGTCTTGGGATTGGATTGCGACGGGGCCAATTTTTCTTCTGCTTTGCACATGGGACCTGACCAGCCTGACAGACAGCCTGTATAGTTTAGCGTCTGCACTCCAACCCTAGATTGTCTCCCTTGACCGGGACAAGATTCAAATATTCAAAGATTTGAATTTAGGAATCCTATCAGAGCAATATCTGCACATTTTTTTTTTTTTTTTGCCCACCTACGTACATTATTGTGTTCAAAAAGCAGGATACCTCCCCCTCCCCCACCACGTTTTCTCTTCCACACTTCTCAACACTTAATGTGTGCACTGCAGGGACGCACACAGAAATCTCCCTTCTCACGGTCATGGTTTGGGGTTCAAGAAGATTCAATTCTAATTCACAGTATTTCTAAAAACAAATACCCTATCTGTTTCCAACAGTCAAAGTTAAAACAGTCAAAGCAATGTTAAATCAGCTCCCCCTTCTATTCCTAAAGTTTGCCCAATCATATATAATAATTGTTTTTCTGGTTCTCATGTTTGCCTCTTTGCAGTTGTTGTTGTTCTTGTTCCCAGGGTGGTGTCTGGATGTTCCCCAGGCTGTATACCCAGTCCCTTACTTCTCCTTTCAGAATTTCTTAGCGTATTCACATATAAGTCATCTTATCTGGATTCTTTCCTTGTTTTTCCCCTGGTGGCCCAGTCATTGGGACAATTGATTTATTGGATCCAGAAAGGGCTGATATCTTGTGGAGAGGGAGCAAAATTCGAGTGAGCGTTTACTCCGGATTTTTTTTTTTTTTAAGAGAGAGCCTGGTCAATCTTTTAAGGATTGAAGGGGGGGTCCCTGTGTTTAAGTGTATATTCATGCAATAATGCCTGTAGATGCTGATATGTATAGAGTTGACAATATTGACAAATTGTCTAATATCAAAGTGGGTGTTGATCTTAGAGTGTAAACTAAATGAAGTATTATCCCATGGAGGGGAAGCAAAAAGCAAAAATCTAAGCATGCAATAGTCAGTCATTAATTATGAAATCCAAAACTCTGTTGAACTTACAATGCTTGCTAGAAATGAACCCTTCAGGGTGGTTTTGTTGCTGTTGTTTGCTTTTGTTGTTTTTGGTTTTGTTTGTTTGTTGTTTCTGTCTTTAATTGGAAATAAGAACCCAAATCCTTGTTGACCAAATGGAAGTCTTAGAACTAGGATGTAGTTCTCTCTCTCTCTCTCCTCCCCCCCCCCACTTTGTCATCCAAGGATCACAGTCATGGCAGACTATCTGGAGAGAGACAGAGACAGACAGACAGACAGACAGACAGACAGACAGACAGAGAAAACCTAGGGAGAGAAGCCCTACAGCCATGGCCATCTTTGCATCAAAATTTTCCAGACCTCTATTTTTTATTGTGATCCCACTGATCTGAGTTTGAAATGCGAGCGCAGTGAAGCCCCTAAGCCTTCAATCCTGTGAAATTTTCAAAAGATCTCTAGAAGCAATCTCAAGCTGCCTGACCCCTGACAGGCACCGATCTCTTTATTCCTCCGGCTGCCAGCACTTCATTTGTTGGAATATCTTTCAGATTTGCACCTCCAGATGACAAACCCGAGTGTTTATTATGTGAACATGAATCGGAAATCTCCAAGCCCATACAAAAGCACCATCTTAAACATAATATTTAATTTCTCAGCCTAAGTGCCAGCTTCTTTATTTGCTTTTCATTAGCTTAAATATTTTTCCAGGTCTCCCGTGTGTCACTTTGATATTTAGATGATTCTCTTTTTTTTAATCATCATTTCCCCTTGGAAAAAAACAAAAAAAACTTCTATCTCCAGTGTCTGCAAGTGCTCATACATCACACACAGTGCTTCAACAGCCAGGACTCGCTCACTGCCCGACATCTAGCCCTGGGAAACACTTCTCCAAGCAAGATGGGAGTTTAGTTTCTCTCTCTCTCTCTCTCTCTCTCTCCC
>NW_022196904.1:60481875-60483673 GCF_008632895.1 Mastomys coucha
CACACACACACACACACACACACACACAGGGCTTCTTTTTTAACCAGCAGTCAGTGATGGCTGTGGACCAGTGATGACCCTCCATTTGGTTCCACTTTATTTTCCTCCTGGCCTTTTAGATTCCTTTTATTTTTATCTAAAACAAAACAAAATCTCAGAAAGTGTGGAGGAGGAGGAAACCTTCCATGTTTCAAACATGCCCAGTTTGAGGCCAGTGCATCCATGAGTGTATTGAGTTTAAATTTTCTTTCCAAATCAGTGACTCCTGCCCTGGGCATTCATTCATTCCTGCCCTGCTGTAGTGGGGATAGAGGGTACTGAGGGCGAGGGGGGAGGAGATGAGTATATTTCCTAAGATAGAACTGATGTATTTAAATGCCCTCTGCCAAATAAATATTCCACCTATAATGCACCGGGATGGAGACATTAAAGGCTCTTCTTGTTCTGGTTTCAGCCTCTGACAGGAGTTTTAGAGTCCAACAGGTCACCCTGTTGAATGAGTTGAGACTGAGACGAAACTGCACCCAAGCGGACCCTGGGGATTAATCACCAATTTGAAGCAGTCCCGGGTCCAGAGAAGGTGGGCTGACACCCCCTCTACGCGCTTGGATGCCGTGTTGCTATGATTAACTTATTAAACCCCCTCATAATTATTTTAATTTGACTGGAAAAAAATACTTTGGGCAGAGATAGGACATGTTTGTATTTATCCCCCCCATACACACCACACACACCCATAAAACCTGTGTTAAAACAAATGTTACTTTCCTCTCTCGGTATATGGGCCCTCCCTTTTTGAAATAGACCAGAGGAACTGCCATTAGATCGAATGGCAAGTCTTTATGGAAAGTGTTTTGCATAATTACATACCAAAGCCAGAACAGTCACCTCCACATTTTATGGGTCACAAACCATCAACAATTGCCACATTATTGTCCACGAAACCTTCGTCCCTTCATTGATGGAGGGGACTCCACTGCCTAATCTAGAACGGGAGAGGATGGAAATTTCTTCTAATAAGAACCCAAGAAGATTATGTCCTCAGTGACGCCGTGTTTACATATAGTTATAAAGTTCAGAGAACCGAAGGGGAGAGGGAAGGAAATCGGACTAGGCCTGATTAAGAACAAGCATCAGTGTAATATAGATAGCGCATCAAAAGAGGAGGCTGAATACTTCTCCCCTTTCAGTTTCGACCCCTTTTCTACCTTTGTGATGCTGTAATTAAGATATTCTTATTTAGACAGACAGCTTCTCTGGTAACTGAATAATATTAGCCCCTTTGATGTCAAACTTTTGACAGTTATCACACCAGCACTGGGCAATTTAGTACAAATGCCCTCCTTTAAAAAGAGAGAGAGAGATAGAAACCCCCAGCGTCTTTGAAGAAATCTAATAAGTGTGATCCTTATCACCAGACGATTTAAATCGCCGACGACAGGCCGCCTAGCTATGAATTACATTCGGTTATACATAATAAAGCCGAATTTGGGTTTCAGTTCATTGCTCGGTGGAAGAACCCTAACTGCATCACCTCTCCGGCTGAATCCCTAAGTAGTTGCTCAGATGAGGAGAACGCACCCAAGACTACCAGGTCAGGGCAAGGATGTTGTGGAGATGGAGACTAGTAAGGGCAAAGCCAAGCGCCCTTTCCCCAGTTCCGGGGAGTGGGGCAGGACCAGACACCCACTCTCCGGATGAGAAGTTGCTGTTGCTTTCCTAGCCTGGCCGCCAAATTTGGGATTTGCCAGATGGTGGGATTATCTTCGCGTCTGTTATAGTGTGTGTGTGTGTGTGT
>NW_022196904.1:60483844-60490064 GCF_008632895.1 Mastomys coucha
TGGGTAGAGAATAGAGAGACTGAGGTGGCTCCTTTAAAATGCTCACTAGGTTTCCATTTACCCGCTTTGGGCCCTGCCACCTCCTGGACCCTCACCCGAGCCTTTGGCACCTCGGATTGGCCTCGCCTCAGGCACAAACAACACCAGCGCCATCCGGTTCCCTCGGCTTCGGCTCCCTGCCTAAGTCTCAGGACCTGAAGTCTAGGGCCCAGATGCAAAGAGCAAGGAGTTGGGGGTTGGGGTACTAGCCTCTTGGAAGGAAGAGTGGGTGGGTAGAAGAGTTGTTAAGGGAAAGGAGCAAAGAGGGCGGATCGGGAGGGGTGGGACTGGAATAATGACACCTGGAAGGCATTGTCTTTGCTAGAGACACCTGTCAATCTCTGCTCAGGGGTCTTGGGGCCAGGGGCGGGGAGGCCGCCGTTCTCCTTGGTGATGTCATCCCAGAGTCTAGTCCCTAAGGAGGGTGGGAATGGCTCCGAGGGCGCAGAGCTTAGAGAAGCGTGGGGGAGGAAAAGAGAAAATAAACAGAAGTAGCTCTCTCGGCTGGCAATTTACATGGAAATCAATAATCCAACTTTAATGTTATTTTTAATCTTCCCTGACCGTCTTGCCTTTTCACTGGGGGAGAGGGGATGGGGTTACAGCAGCCCATCCCTCAACCCACACAATCGCTGGGGGAAGTCTTGTTATCTCAAATCCCGATGCAACCGACCCTTCCCCCAGATCCACACCCCGCCCCCCTTTTCTGCGGGTCGTTCCAAACGCTGCCTTCAGGCTTGAGAAGGAAACACTTGGGGACGAGTTTTGAAAGTCTTCCGATACTGCACCGGGTGAAGGGGGAGTTAATTAACGGCAGGCATGCTCAGCGAGTGGGAGAGGGGGCCTCGGCGTGGGTGGGCGGGCCAGGTCGAATGCAGAGGTGCGCGCAGTGCAGGAGGCGCGGGATCTGGAGGCCCGAACTTGCAGGCCTTTGCTGGCAGGAGGTGATCGGAGGTGGCTCGGGCCGGGAGCGCTGAGATGCCCCCAAGGAGTCCCCCGGTTAATCCTGGGGAATTCTGATCTCCCACCTACTGGGCCCCCACTCCCAACACACCGTGTGCTACAGAACTCTCATTCTTTTCGGCCGGAGCTAATTAGCAGCCTGCCAGCGGCCTGATTTATGGAAACGCTCGGGCGGGCGGAGACGCACCGCTAGCGGAGCTCCGGCTGCCTCCAGGCGGAGCGAAGGAGGAGTCTCCACCGACCTCCTCCGACGAATTTCCCTCCTCCCTGCCGGGAAAAAAAAAAAAGAAGAAGAAGAAGGAAGAAGAAGAAGTTGCTGTTTCGTCGCCTCGACCTGGCTGGTCCAGGAGCCTTCCCCTCGCCCTAACCACTTTAGCCTAGGGCGAGGGGATATTTAGGTTCCTGTGGGCAAGGCGGGGACAGTGGCCCAGCAGCAGCTCCCCAGAAGTGTTGAGGCCACCAGGTTCCAGCTCCAACTGACCAGAGGTTCAGCTAGAATCGCAGCCTTCCAGCCCTGGGTTGAATCTCAGTCCAAGGTCCCCAGTGAAGGGATCTGAAGGCTTGTAGGGAGCCGTAGGAGGACCAAATCAGACCTCTAGGCAGGAAAGAGAGATGAGCGTCCTCAAAGTGACAGACTCAGATGTCTTTGTCTGGATCCTAGAGGCATCAGGCCGTGGTCCTTTCCACTTTCTAGTTGTTTCTTTTTGGTGGTGTCCTCCAGTGAGATCCTCTCTTCGGTCCAAGCGAGTATCCAGGGAAAGGTCATTCGTTACTAGAAGCATTTAGCCAGGCGTTTACCCAGAAGAAACAGTGCAAAATCTGATGTTTGCCTTGCTGGGCTGTTATGGGTGACCCAGGAGGTGGGGGAAAGTAGATCACCCCTTTTCCTGTGGACCCCAGTAGCGAGGGTGGAGGGGAAGGGGGCAGTGAAGGACAGAGGAATCTCAACATGGACCTGTTGCTGGCGCTTAAGCAGCCCTGCTGCTCTTCAGAGAGTCCCTGTTTGCCAGTGTGTTTCTCCAGGACGCACCAGAGAGACGAGACCGTGAGAGCATCTGTGCCCGCTGGAAGCATTTGGAAGGGACAAAACCGGCAGACCCAGAGGCCAGAGGCTTAGGCAGCCTCTCTGGCTCAGGGTTGAACTAGAAACTGGGCAGCATAGGTGCGAAGTAGGAGAGGGCAGAAGTCCCTGGCAAGCGTTCCTTAAGCTCGTTTCTCTCTCAAACCCTATCCTAACACCCCAGGCCTTTCTGTGACTGAAGTGGAAGTGGTAGACAACTGATTATCTCTCTACAAGCTCGTGTAAACTTAAAAAATGCCACCTCGTTCTGCCCTTTTCAGAAGTCGTTTCTGATCTCCTGGATGGTACAAGAGCAGCAACCCTCACCTCAAACCTGCAGACACCTGTCATCGCCTACCTATAGGCCCTCGGATCCCCTTTCCTTGTGGAGTTCAGTCTATGTCATAGAGAGAGAGAGAGCACTAAGCTTCCTCTTGGGCCGAGAAAATTTAGTCAAACAAAATTTAGTCTGAGAGAGAGGGAGAAGGGGCAGGGGTGGAGAGAGACACAGAGAGACACAGAGAAAGAAAGCAGGAAAAAAAAAAACTTCAAAGGGTAACATTCATGGAGTCTTCCAAACCCCTGACAGACTGTGGAACAGAGCCTGCGCTCCCTCTATAATGTGACTATGGCCTCTCTGAATTCCCCACTGTCCTAAGGCCTGTCTTCCGCCTGGCCAGGACACATTACAGTAAGCCAAAGCTTTCACTGGGATGCAAGTACAAATGGAGACCGGCAGGCTCACCAGCATGCCCCCCTTTGCCTCTTTGTGGGGCTCGATCCTCCCCTCGTTCCGGACCCATTGCCATTTTCCAGACCAAAGCCTCACCGCTGCGTCAGGTTGCAAACAGGCCAACTGCAGCCCAGCGAATGCAGGCCATTAGGTGGCCAAATAACAGCAGCCCGTTTGTCTTTCTCAACACTGATTTATAGCAATCGACAGGTTAAAGGCTCCTCTGACATCATTATTTTTAAAAGCTGTCTATTTCTCAACCGTCACCTTTCATCACTTAGCACAAATAAATACTTAAAGAAATGAATTGGAAGAGACTTGCAGATCATGTTTATAATTCTTGGTCGTCCGTTAACATTCCTAACGACCTGGCCCTCTGAGTTTCTGTAGATTCCTAAGTTGGATTCAAAATCCCGCCGTTTTCTGCTTGAAAACTTCGAGGAAAGTGGGTGAGGTGGGGGCTAAAAGAGACAGAGCTAAGCTGCAAGTTTGCAACGGGGTGAGGTGGAAAAAAAAGTTTCCTGGCCACCGAAAGGTACAGGCCCCGTAAGAAGGCCACTCGGGAAAGGGCACCGTATGAAGTCAGGGGACCCAGTAGAACCGGAAGCTGATAAGAGGCCCTCAGAGCATGAGCACAAATTTTGCACGACTGGTGGTCCTCTGAGCACCACTGCAAAACCACAGTGACATCCCCGTTATATAAGAGTGCAGCTCAGAAGGACTACCGCCACTCTTCTATCATCGTTTCCAAAGGGGTCTAAGGGCATTTCCTCTCCTGCGTCTTTACCTTAGCATTTATGAGCCTTAGACCCGGGAAATGTAGAAGCGAGGTGGAAACGAAACGGCATGGATTGAAATCCAGGCAATAAATCGAAATCACTTCTTCACTTTTGCTGCCATTTATTCTCTCTCTCTCTCTCTCTCTCTCTCTCTCTCTCTCTCTCTCTCTCTCTCTCTCTCTCTCTCTCTCTCTTCTCTTCTCTCTCGCTCCTCTCTCTCTCCCTTCCTCCCTCCTCAGCAGTGGAGTGCAAAAACTAACGAAATAAGGGAAGGAAAGAAAACGTACAGAAAAGAAAACAGAAGAGAAGGACACGAGATGCCCACAAGCCCCCTTCCTATTTTTTGGATGGGGGTGTATGTGGGGGTGAGAGGGTGGGAGACTGAGTCGATAGAGCGGGGTGGACGGGGGGGGGGGGGGGGGGGGGGGGGGGGAACCTCCGTGATTTTTAGCCAGCCCACCGCGGATAGGGAAATAGGGAGGATGACTCCGGCCGAGGTCCCTCTGCAGCATTCTAGACCCGGCTCCGGTCCCACCAAGAGTTGGAACTTTACAGATACCAGGAAGATCCAACACAGAGCCTGCCCGGGCCTTGGCTGGTCTACTCTTGCTGCAGCCGCCCCTCTCCCCCCCTCCCGCCCTCACACCCGAGAAGTGGCCTTGGGTCTTCTCTTACTCATGTAGGCCACTAGGCCTGGGAGGGTATGACTACCCCTGGACTCTGCACAGAACGTTTAGGGGCTCTGAGTTTACATCGCTCCGGGACTTGCTGCCTTCCAGAGCAAATTCTCCGAAGCCGGTGCTCCGCGGCGGAAACCCGGGCGCAGTGCAGTGCCCTGGAGCGCCACCTCGCTTCGGAAACTGGAATAACTCGACCAAGCCTTGCACTATCCTGCAGCCTAACTCGTTCTTTTTCCTTTACTAAAATTTCCAAAGAAGCCGAAACACACAGGCCTCTTTTCCTACGGGTGCAAAAGAACCCCATCATCTGTGACCCACAAATCTCAAAGTAGATGCGCAATAGAGGAAAAATACAGAAGCATACTTCCACTAATCAATGGCAGTCACCTAAGTTGCACTGAGAGAAAAGATAAAATGAACGAGATACGTAGTTAGGAGGCCACCAGTTCAGGTTGCGGTGTGTTTAAGTCATTTGTGTCGGCAAATGTCTTCCATGAAGCGGGGCCTATGAAGTTATAACCTCCCAGTTATAATTTCCACAGAAATCTATTCATTCGGACCCCTGGGATGTCACAGAGGCTTTGCCAGGACGGGGACTGGCCTGGTTCCTCTCCATGCTCACTCAGCCTTGCCGAGACATAATCCGCAAACGCAGTCCTCAGCATGTCCGCCTTTCGACCAATGAAAGTAATAATGGCCAGGAATTATGAATTACACAGCATTATTTTCCTCCAATGTGCAACTGACTATCTGCCCTTGTTTCGACCAGTTGGTTAGTTAAAGTGTTTATCTTCCTTTAAATATATCCACTGGATTAGGCTATGAAATACACAGAAAAGTAAGTAACTCACTGTTATGCTATGGTGAGTCTTCGTTTCATTCCCTTTTCACCCCAAAGCCAAATGTAATAAGAAACAACACCCTTTCCACTCTGAAAATAAATTTTGAATGTGGAGCATCTTGCTTTTGGACCAGTGAAGAGTTGTGTGGCTTATCTGTTTTGAAAGCGACATGAAACTTCCATCTAATGTAGTTTTTACCTATGTGTTTGATCTCTCTCAAAGTCTCTCTCTCTCTCTCTCTCTCTCTCTCTCTCTCTCTCTCTGCATGTGTGCGTGTGCATGTGCGTGCGTGTGTGTGTGTGTGTGTGTGTGTGTGTGTGTGTGTGTTTAGGGTATTCAACTAGATTCCACAGGTAAAACGATGGCCAGCCTGGGGACTGTGGGTGAAGAGAGAGGTAAGGTGGTGGTATCTAAGCCCCTTTATTTTCTACCTGAGCAAGCCAAACTTAGCCTTTTAGGAAACTTTGTGTTCCTTGGGGTTGGTAGGGTGATCCCTGGGCAGCCTGGGCAAGAAATGGCTTGAGTCTTCTGCCTCTCTACAACCTGTGCTCCATACTCCATGCCTGGCAGATTAGAAGGCTCTCAGGGCTCCTGCTCAGAAATTATAGGGCTGCACCAGGAAAACAGCCAGTTTAGTTTTCTGGCTGGCTTGTCCCTTCTCCACTACATTAAAACAGGTTCCTGAGAGATTATACTAGAGACAGATCTCAAACTCCTAGCCGGACTTAAGGGGCACCCTTCAAGGGGCCAGCTGCAGAGGGGTGACCAGGTTCTTGGAAGTTCTTAGGCTTTGAGGTAAGAATGCTAACTTGTGGATAAGATTGTTGCTGACAGATTCTGGGAGCTAAGAGACAATTCCTGGGAGGGACCTAGCATCCACTGAGGAGTGGGAATAAGGTGAAGAGACAAAAACAGAAGAAAGAAAGTTCACAAGAACTTCAAGCCACAGTGCTCCAATTTGAAGTAGGTTCTGAATCCTAAATCGGAAACTTTTGTTCTTCTCTCTTCCCCGTTCTCTCCATTTCTTTCTCTTTCACATGCTTCTACTCAATTCATATTTTCTGAGATCAGCCACCCCCACTCCCACCCCACCCCCACATACAGGCACACACACACACACACAC
>NW_022196904.1:60490074-60490753 GCF_008632895.1 Mastomys coucha
CAGCCACCCCCACTCCCACCCCACCCCCACATACAGGCACACACACACACACACACACACACACAATAAAGCCTGAGGATTAAAAAAATCATCTTCTTGCTATTACACTTCCTACCGCAAGATGCGGTGCAAGAGTTAGTGTAACAGCTACTGCACAATGTTTCCCCACGCAAGCCATGCAGGCAGAGGGTGTTGCTAATGACTCCGGAATTAGAGTGAGTCTGCGCCTGCGAGAAGGAGGAGAGAAGAGAGGAGACAGAACTGCCTAGGAGAGGAACAATTTTCATTAGAGAACCGGGGTGGGGACGAGTCACCATTTAATCAAGTCTAATAATCTCATCAGTATATCAGATTTCAAGCTTCTCTCTGCTTAAAAGTGTGAGCTAGAGAGAATCAAGTATCCTTTTAACCACCACTTTTTGGGGGGGCATATTAATAACAATTATGTTTACAGTTATATGAAAGACCCTCCTTTGGGAGGGATCAAACATTAGAAATCGCTTAGTACTAGATTCAAAGCTACTCCTGGACTCAGGCTCTTTGAAGGCTGTGTAGGCCTGGTCATCAATTACCCAAGGGCCTATATGCAAGGCAGGGAGGCCAAAGAAACTCAAGGCTCGCTCCTCTATTAGGGCACACAAATGGACAAACGCCTCTGAGAAGTCGTGGGGGGGGGGGG
>NW_022196904.1:60490767-60502441 GCF_008632895.1 Mastomys coucha
GGGGGGGGGGGGGGACCCAGGAAGACCCATTCAGGGCCTGGAGCAGCCGGCAGGTGCAGTAGCCAGAGGTCGCCTGCCGGCCTGCGCTAGACATTGGCTGCGCTAGAAATGTCCCTCCGGGCTCGGAACTCCCCTATGCCCTCCCTTGGGACCAGCTATTTAGGGGTGCATGAAGTTTCGAGGTTCCTACCGTGGCCCAGGCTGGTCCCACCGCCCTGCAGTCTGCTTCTGCACCCCGGGGCACACGAGGAGGGCATCCCCTCGGGGCTGCGGCCCTTTGAACCAGGGAGCCCTTAGCTCCCTCTCGGACGCGCGGAGCTCGCTGGAGGCCCGGCAGCGGAGCGAAGTGTGGGTGGCGGGTGGGGTTGAAGGGGAGTGGGGGAGGCGGGAGGGACAGAGGGGCGGAGGCGGGAGCGGGGCGTTAAGCCTGGAAGCTTGGCTGTTTACCCAAATGATTTTCTTTTCAGGCCGGAGACGCCAATGAGACAAGATCAAACTGCCCTCCAAGCAGTGCGTGTGGGGCGTGAGTGTGTGTGTGTGTGTGTGTGTGTGTGTGTGTGTGTGTCCTTTGCAAGCGGGGCTTTGTGAATGGGGGCTCCAGAACTCTGACTGGGAGGAAGGAGATGCGCGACCCGGCCACCAGCGCCTCCTCCCGGGGGCTGGGAAAAGCTTGGTGTGTATTGCGCCTTAGTGCATGGAAGGACAGTACAGCCCAGGAGTGCATTAGTCCGAAGAGACTGAGAAGGAACAAACTACAGAGGCGAGCAGCAGAGAGCTAAGGCCCGCATCCTTAAAGATCAAGACGGAAGATTCAGTGTCATGCGAGGGTAGAAGGACAGAGTTAGATTTTGACCCATCGCCTTCATCTAACTCCTTGGGCCATCGGTTTCTTCCTGATTACCTGGCTCCAGATCTATTGCCTAAAAATTGGGGCAAGGTTTTGGCGATTTAGGTACAATGCAGACTGTGAAGTGCAAGGTTAGGACTGCGCCTGCGTCTTTGCACCACAAAATGGTTAAGGATCAATAGGGCAAAGGTTGTCTATCTTAACAAATTTTTTGATTTTTTTTTAAAGGAAACTAGACCCCAAAATTATCCATTAGCTGGGCAGAAAGGAAGAAAGAAAGAAAGAAAGAAAGAAAGAAAGAAAGAAAGAAAGAAAGAAAGAAAGAAAGGGAGGAAGAGGGGAGAGGAGAGGAGTGGATGAATCTGGTTAAGTTTGAGCTACAGTACTGTCATCCTGGAGGTGACTCCTGCTGCTGACCCAAGGAGCCACGTGGGCTAAAAGGTCCTTTGAAATAATATTGACATGATATATGTGTCAATAAAAAGTAAGACAGAACTGTATTTCTTGAGGTTGAATTACAATTAAAATATGGCAACATGGCCATTGCACCTATATTTTCTACTTCGCATAGTGCATTCTCTAGAAGGGGCCACACTGAAAGCTTACTAAGGAATCTGGAAGAAAATGGCTTCATTTCAATGTGGTTAAGGTCTCAGTCTCTATTATTTCGTGATGACCTCATCCTTCTCCCTCTTGTACTTTGCCACTGAATTCCTTTGGATGATTGGGGCTAAACTGGAAGCCAGGTTCTGCTTCTTCATCACCAAGAATAGCACCCCCCCACACACACACACACACACTCACTCTTTTGAACAGAAATTCCATTGCCCCATTCTCAGAAAGCTCTTATTTAACTAAAACCCTCCTTTCTTGGTGCTGACCCAAAGGGGGGTCACACTGGGGACCTGCTGAGACTTGTTCAGGCTCCTGTTGACTCCACTGTGGCAGCCCAGGTCTGCACCAACATCCAGAGAGAGAGAGAGAGAGAGAGAGAGAGAGAGAGAGAGAGAGAGAGAGGGGTTCTAAAGGCCCCCACCTTCCTGCCTTTCTTCCAGAGTGTCTCAGTTGGAGATTGTGAGTCTAGAACTGAAGGACCAGAGGCATCTAATACCCCAAGACAAAGTAAAGACTGGTCTGAGGACCTGCCTGCATCATGGTTTGTCTGAAGTGTGTGTGTGTGTGTGTGTGTGTGTGTGTGTGTGTGTGTATGTGTGTGTGTGTTGGAGGAGGAGGAGGAGGTTGCTTATAAAGGAAAATGGATGCCTAATTTTGGCATGAAAAACAGCTACATTTATGGAGACTACTCTCTCAGTGTGTCCATCACTGGCCTTGATCTGAGGTGGTTTCCAGACCTGACAACAAATGGTTCTAGCCAAACAAGGGTAGGCCTTGAAGCAAGGTAGCCAGGCCAGGGAAGTAGGCAACCAAATAAATGAGGTTCCATCGGCTAGGCAGCAGGATATTGTGGGACATCAAAGAAGAGGTTCCAAACCCAAGGTATGTCCATCTGGAATCCCAACTCCTTCCTCACAACTGTGGCTCCAGTGGCTCCCAGCCTCTGGCCTGGGGAGACAGAAAGGCAGTACTGTATTCCCATTTCATCTTCTCACTGGAATCCTGAGAGGAAAGTCTGGTGTGGGCCTGAAGGGTCCAGGTGTGGACAGGTGCCAATTGCTAGTCACCCAGGGGCCAGTTCACATCTTGGGCTTCCAAGGTGCCCAGGTGTCTGCTACTACCTCTGCTCCAAGTTAGATGAGCTTCTCTTGAGTTCCAGAGTGTGCTTGACTGACTCCAATGCATGACCAGCCAGAGAAGGGTCTTCAGTGTTGGCCTCTGGATGCATGCCCAAACAAGGGCCCAGGGAGAATGGACTGGGACAAGACACAAGGCACTGCCCTGGCTTGCCCCTTGCAACACACAGGTCTTTCTAGGCCCCACCCCGCTGGGCTTCTCCAGCTTCCAGACACGAGGAGAGTTCCCCCATTCTCCTAAAGCTGAGGCCCAGGGATTAGATGGTAGCCCAGTGCCAGTGGCATGACCCCTGAGTGTGGAAAAGACCAGGCGCTGGCTGTCTGGAGACAAAAGACCTGAGCTTGCTGGCTCCAGCAGGCCCAGACACTGCATCTTTCGCACCCGCCTCCACCTTTGCAGGGGCAGCAGGAGCAGGTGGAGGCAGGAGCGCTAAGGAGCAGAGAACTTTTATTGATTCCCTAAATTGAACACCTCCGAGTCCACAGGCATAGGTAGGGCCAGGCATCTGTTCAAGAAAAATAAAATCTGCCCCCAGAACCCAGCCATCCATCCTTCTATAAAGGCTGCTCATTGCTGTTTTTTTTCCTCCTACATGTCTCATAGAAAATCACCTGGCAGCTAGGAAATGCTCTCCCCTGGTATCGACCTGCAGGCGTTACTTCTTCCCTAAAAACAGCTCTTGTCTTCTCCTTCTCTACTAGCCCCCAGGGAGAATTCACTGGCTTTAGCATTAAGGAGTTGGGGAAAAAAATCTTTACATCCTCTCTAGGTGTAAGATGTTGTAAGAATTCAGGAGGGCTGCTGGCGCTCCACGCCTCTCTCTCTCCCTGCTGCACCTGGAAAGCCAGCTCTGAGAAGAAGAAATAGTCTTTTCCTGCAGTCTATCCTTCTGCTACCACAAATAACCCAATGTGAGAAATACCCCAGGCTTGAGAATATTGATAGATGATAGTAGCGATATTCGCAATCGATCCTTTAATAGGCAGACGTCATAAATCATGTTCAGTGCCCTGACAGAATGGTACTTCACTTAATAATATAATTAAGATTAAAACTCCAGAGGTACTGAGGTAGCAGCTATTGATAGCTTTAAATATATATATATATGCATTCTGAATATCATTGTGGGAAACAATAGGACTTTGGGAAAATACAACCTCTTTCCCAAAAGATAGAATCTTACCAGTGTTCCATCTCTGAGCTCCTTGGCCTGGGTTACCACCCCCAGCCACAACACATCTTTCTCCTCCAGTCATACAGACTAAGGATAGACCTTCTAACCTTGAATGTAGAGTTTTAAGAATTCTCATGAGACTTAAGAAAAATGGTTCATTGTTATTTTCAATACATTTAAATGTCTTAATAAAGTATTGTTTTTTTCAAATTACACATAGAGGACAGCACATACAAATATATCAGACAACTCTTGAACCCTAGCCTGTGCCCTCTCCAGTAGACTGTCAAAGCCATGGCCCTCAGGATAGGTAGCAAGGTCCTGAAAACTATCATGAAGTGGTAGGCTCCTATCCCAGGGTGGGCATCTGCCATCTGTATCATGGGTAGGGTTGATTGGAAGTGCAGCTTGAAATAATTCTAAAGAGTGGAATATTAATCAAATCAATCAGAGCAGACAAATGAGAAATATCTTATATAGTTAGTAACAATTTACAACTTTGTTATTAGTTAAGAATCACCTGCCTTATAAGAGTAATTAATGAATAACACAGAGAGGAGCCATTTGGAAATCCCCCTGTCATTCTTCTCATTTCCCTCTGTCTCTTGAGGAGGGAAAGAGAAAGGAAGCAAACGAGTGGTCAGCAGAAACAGGAGAAAAAAAAAAAAACGCTGCATTTCTGGGGAGAACAAAACTGGAAAATATGACAAAGGGGGTAGGGAAAGGATATTAATCCGATGGGAAGCTATCAGGAAGTAGAGAAAATAAAGGGGGGCTAATAAATCAAAAAATAAATTCTGTAACCATATGCCATGAGCTGGATAAAGGTTGAATTTCAAATGGCCCAGAAAATGCCATCAAAATGAACAGTGATGTAGCAAGCAGTTTAACCCCACAGCCTAACTCAGCCCTGAATTCCAGGCTGAGCTCAGGGCATTGTCTGTTTTGCTATCCTTAACAATGTATTTCTTTACGGCCCAGGAGCAGACTTGTGCAGGCTGTTTCCCAAATTCCATCCCTCGAAACCAAACAGGCTTTCATGTGTCTAGTAGCAGCTCTCTTCTAGGTCCTAAACCATCCTCCCACATCGAAGCTCTCTCTCTCTCTCTCTCTCTCTCTCTCTCTCTCTCTCTCTCTCTCTCACACACACACACACACACACACACACACACAAACACTGTACTTTGATTGTTGGATGGTTTCAGCTCCCACCAAAATCACATTCCAATATGAAGACTTGTTGAGAAACTATAACCTTTTTCAGCATTGTTGTATGGGAAACCATTTTAATCAGTAAGAATCCTGTTTAAAAAAAAAAAAAAAAACTCAAGAAATACCCAGATTTCTGCACACGGGAGAGGGAACTATTACTTTGTAGATTTTTATTGTTGTTGTTGTTGAATGGGGGAATTTTTCAGGCTTTTATTATTTTTTTTTAATGAAAGAAAAGAAAAATAATCTTAACTTCGGAAAACTTTATCTGGTCATTACTATAAGCCACAGTCCTACCTCACTAAGTCCAGGCTGGATCAACAATAGGTAGCTAGGAATTGAGATGTATTGGTCTCTAAATGAAAAGATTCATTTGATATAAGCAGTTAACTCTGGGATCCTCCACTGTGACTGGCTTCTGCAAATGCCTTACTGGAATCGGCATCAAAGCAGTCCAGAGAAGCCTTCGGAAAAACACAAGGAAGAAACATACAAACCACACGTACCTCTTCCTTTGTCATCACTACTGTGGCTACAAATCTCCAGCTTCTCTCCAGGTAGCAAGGAGGATCATCTCCACCCCACCACTTTGCCATTTTGTATGTTTTGCTTTTCCTAGCAATTATTGAAAGAAGGGGTTGGGGGGGGGGGAGAAGGGAAAGTAGAAAAGGGAGAAAGGGACTAACTCAGATCAACCAGAATGTGTTTGTAAATAATGTGTATGGTGAAGAAAGATGGACGGTGGAAGGAGGCTCCTGGATAAAAATAGGCAAATCGGTTGGAAACTGATGAAATGGGTTTTCAGGAAATGGAGTTGGTGGGGAGGAAGAGAGAGATTGAGTGGGGAGGGAGGGAGGGAGAGAATATGAATATGAATATAGCAGTAATACGAAGCTTAGAGAAAACAGCAAACAGCAGCCTGAATCCGAGCAGACTATGGAGATGCTAATAAGAGGAAATTAACCTTCGGGTTGGGTCTCTGACATGGGCTCTCCACTGAAAGTCTGACCCAGGGGCTGCCAGCAGCTTCTCTCTGCACCAGGGAAATGAGATAATCACTCTGAAACCCACCAGCCTTGGTACAAAGTAGCTCTGAGCTACTGATACAGACAGCAGAGAGCAACTAGCAGCTCTTTGCAATGAAAAGAAAAAACAAATATGCAGCTACCAGTTCTGCAGTCAGGAGCAAACCAAACCTATCTATGTTCTAGCTTGATGCCTTCCTGAATGGTGGGAGACACAAAGCCAAGGCAATTCGAAGTCACTTTATCCTTTTGGCTCTAGTCAGCTGCCAAAGGATCCAGAGAACAGGGTCTCAGCAAGACCACGTAAGGAACAAAATGGATTTTTATGTCTAGGTGCACTACCACTGGCCAGTGGCACTTAGTGGGTCAGGGTGGTATTGGTAAAGAAGAGAGCCGATGAAGAGAGAGAACATAGAAACAAACTGGAATACAACAGGAAATTCTTAAAAAGTGCTTCTCTGTTTTACACACACATAAACACAAGGGGGTGGGGTGGTGGATTTTATTAAACAAATAAGTCAACAACTAAACAGTTCTACTTCCATCATAGGCTAAAGAGGCATTGGAATCTTGGGCCTCCGGCTGCCTTTACAACCTTGTTCATTCTCTCCCTTTCCCCTCCTTTTTTTCTCTGCATCGTCACAATACCCCAGAAGTTCCTGATGAAGAGGCTGTTGGCTAAGCCAGGGACGACTCCTTATTGAAGGCGAGGAGGTCGTGTTTCCAAGTAGAGACATCAGCAAACCGCAATCTTAGTGACACTGACAGCGCAAAATTATGTTTAATGTTGGAAGGGGGAAAGGGGAAATATAAAATTAGCACAGAGAAAATGTTTCCCAGACCTTCTAGCAATTAGGGCAGAAGTTTTTCACGGTCATATCAGCGGGGAGTCTACTGGAGCAGGGAGCCGTGACCTGCCAGGCTTGTGCCCTAGGTCTAAGCAAACGCCCCACCTGCCACGGAGTCTTCACTTCCTGGGAAGAAAAGAGACAGTTTTGAAGGCCATTAGGGGCACTCCACTCAGCCCAGACACTTCACTGGGTTCTGAACCTTTCTGGAGTGGAAGGGATGTTCTAAACACTCCATGCTGGAGGAGGGGATAGTTTAGCCATTGGTTGGTGAAGGGGACAGGGGTGAAGATAGACTTGCTGTCCTAGACCCCATCTTTACAAGCTTGGGGAGGAGCGGGCGGTGGGAACATGCTGAAAGGGAACATGGTGGCAACATGGGGAAAGGTTTTAAAAATATATCAGCAACCCTCTCTCCAGAACTATCTCTCTGCCTATGGAGACCCCATAAGCTCCCCTCTTTGTCTTCTGGGCTAGATATTCACCCCTCTATTCTCATGAAGGGGGAAGGCCAAAAAGAGTGCCAACAGCCTAAAGGACCGGCCCCCTGAGACAGGCAGGGGAATAGAGAGGGTGGCACATTGACAGAAGCAGCAGTTTCTGCTCAATGCAGATGATTACTAATGAAATGGTGGGGTTTTGTTTGTTTGTTTGTTTGTTTGAGAAAAAGGGAGAAACAAGAGAGAACCTTCCTGTGCACTGTCTGTAAAGAAGAGCTTTTGCCTTTGTTAGGAAAGCAGTGTACTTTGGTGGATATTAAGCAATTCCCCTTCTTGGTGTAAGGCTACAGAGGAAGAAAAAGAAAGTAATGGATGAAAAATTCACTTGCAAATAATATAATTTAAAAGTAAATATATTAAGAAATGCTAAAACAGGAGCCAAAACAGGAGCTAAGAAACTGTTGTTGAAGGGAGGGATGAAATAGAAAAAGATCTGAGCATCACTGAAGAATTCAAAGGATAAACTGGAGGCAGAGCAACTGCCATTCCTTATGACATTCCTAACCAGCCTGCTTTCTTGTTAAAGGAGGGGGGCAGCTAGCCCTGGAGGTTGTAGTTTGATACTTGTATTTTAGCAACAAGTATCAAAAGATCTAAACTAATTGATTGCCGAGTTCCTTGGCCCTCCTCCAAACAGCAATATAGATTTAATTGTATGTTTCTTAAAACTCCATTTCTTGAACAGTGTGAAACATGTAATAAAAGCCATACGCCGCATCGAAGATTTCCCCCCTTTGCAAAAGCATAAATACTCAACTGACACTTGGAGGGAAAAAAAATAGCTAATACCCCTAATGGGTTAAAATGGCGCGGGGGGGGGGCGGGGAGGCATCTGAAAGGGGTAGCTACATAATAAAATTTAAACTGTTAATCCATTTTAACGCATTCAAAATAACCTGCGGTTCTTGGGTGGTGCTTTACTCCGGAGGGGTCATAGCGAGGAGACCCCACACCATACACCTGACTTGTTCCGAAGCGTCCCATCAAAACCGCATTCCACTTAAAGGAAAGAAGTTCTGCCCTTTCTCGAATAGGACTAGAACAAATTTGAAAGTTGTATACCAAATACCAGGGCCAGGAATTCTCTGGCCAAGAGCCGTGGGAAGCCACTCAGCCGCCCTTGCTCCCCTCTGGCCTCAGTCAGTCTCCAGGCAGACTTTGCGGAGAGCTTTTAAACAGAGCGGCGACAGCCTCTTTCTGCTCCTCCCGGACAGACCCTGTTCGCCCCATTGTCCTCTATTATCCGTGACCCATAGAGGCTGTCCCAGTCTAAAGCTAACCCAGGTGCCTCCTCGGGCAATAGCATCACGAAGAAGGGAAGAGCCTCGGCGCCACGCCTGTGATTTGGTCCGGGATCAAGCGCTGCAGCCAAGTTCCTGGCTGCCATAAAGCAGGAGGCTCCGCGCATCGCGGGCCGTGCCCTGTCGCGGCCACGAGGGTTGACTGCAGGCAGAGAGCTGTAAAAATCCACGTGAGCTGCCCCTCCTCCTGCTACCCGCAGCGGCCCCTGACACTGTTGCATTGAAGCCAGTCCGGAGGTCCCCAAGGTCTCCAAGTGTGACAGTACTCAGCATAGCGGGTAGATGGCACAATTTTCTAACATTTAGAGAGAGGAACCCACGCTGGGAGCAATAAGTCCATTTAAAAGCCCTTTATTTAAGAGGAACAAAGATAACTGACAAGAGAAGTACAGAGACATCTCAATGAAATTTCCAAAGAAGAAAGAGAATTCAGAAGCCAAAGCAAATGCGAACCGGGCTTGATGGAACAGGCCAGCACTTTCTCCCCCCGTCTCAGGAAAAAAAAAAAAAAGGAGGGGAGAAAGAGAAAAGACAAAATAAGAAAATAAAAATTTTTAAAAATGTGGTAGTTCATGGGAGTGTGGGTGTTAAAGATCACAACCCAAAACGATTTCTGAAAATCCATGGTCCAGAGAACTTGAAATGGCCAGGTTGACAAGGCAGGGTCAGGTTTGAGAGAAACAGGATTAGGTTAGGGGAAAGGTCTGGAAGTTTTGCCCCACTCTTGAAGGCTACTTCTGGTTAGTCTTAGTGGGATTAAGGCGTCTGAGGTAAGGTAGACGGGCATCCTCGAGCCTCTGAAGAATCATCGGTCCTAGAGCTGTGCCCATAAGCCAGCCAGCATCCCAGGCCTCTAGAATCTGCTCAAAGCCAGAACATTAAAGTCCCATAACTGTAGATTCAGGAACAATCGTTATCTCTGCCAAATCAAGAAGGATGCTGGGGCACTCACTGATGTCTCAGAGCAAAGCCAAGACACTTCATTCTGCCCCTAGAACCTTTGCTCCCCACTCCCCACCTGTAACTCAGTAATCTAGGTAGCCCCACACTCTCCTCAAAGGTCTCTGACAGAAGAGGAGGGGTTTAGACACCAAGAGATGGATGAGACCTCCCTTCTGGTCCTCCCCGGTCGGGAGTTGGCCCCGGCGACCCTGACCTGCCTGCCTAGCTTTGGGAAGGGGGCACAGCGGCTAACGCCCGCAGGGGGTCAAATGATTGTATTTGGGTGGGTGCTCGCCGACATATTTGCTGAGTAAACCTCCCTCGCTGTGCTGAAGGCGAATCCCCGTTGATAAATCCATCATTACCGTTTGGATTCAGAGAGGCAGCCGCGCCACTAAATTCATCTTACATTTGTAGCGCTTTAATAGACATTTATTAAATGCTTTTAGAGAGAGGCATGGGGCGCGTGATTACATCCTAGTTATAGACAGAACATAAAGACCCACGTTAACACCCATTTGCAGGAAGGAAGGAAGAGGTGGGGAGGGGGGTGGTAAGGCAGAGGGATGAAGCGTGGAGAGATGGGGAGGGCGGGGGCCATCGAGCCTGGGCGTTATTAACAAGGCTTGCCTGACGGGGCGAGGCACAAGGCGAGAGCCACGGGAAGTCTCAGGCTGTGGAGAGAAGCATCCGCTCCTCTAGCAGCTCGGGATTTCCCTTTCCTTGTCCCCATCAATTCCTGCAAGGGGGTCTCCCATTCTCTCTGCCAGAGCACAAGGGATGCCCATGCTGCCTCCGCCCCTCTCTTCACTTTATATCAGGTCTCTCCAGCTAAACTAGGAGGAAATAGGAGGGACTTACTGAACTTCAGAGTCCTAAGACCCTGTTTAGGACACCCTTTGCCTGACATCTCACAACAATGTAAGTACAGAGCTAGGCCAGGCCTTTAGCAGTATAAGCAGATGTTTCTACCACCCAGCAGGGCATCTCTGCAGGCTTAGAGGGCTCTTAGACCTGACAAGTTGGATGGCAGGATTCCTCCTCTGCGCATCACCAAAACGAGCTCCGGATACATCCTATAAGCCCCGGAGTATCTCTTTACTGAGAACTTGTCCTGGGCTAGCCCGCACCCTCCCCCTCCACCCCAATGCTGAGCCTGAAGGGGTGGCCAAGACATTAAAGGGCCTAACGCTTTCTAGAGAGCCCCAAAGGCCTCTCCCTAAGGGTTCAGTGCCTCTACTCCGCCAGCCTTGCGATGGCTCTCAGCTTGTCCTCACTCCCTGGGGACACAGCTGCCGACCCCATCCCCATAGCAGCGGACCGAACTCTCGGCCCTTCCTAGCTCCTGGTAAGGAGCACTTCCGCTATCTGAAAGTTGCCATAAGAAAATAAATACAAGTGACATTGTACTGGGCCAAAGCTCATTAGTTCGTTGTCCAGGCCTAATAAAGGAACAGAAGCGCAAATTATAGAGTTCAGCTTCAACACACGCTCTGTCACCCGAGATCAACGTACCGCGAGCCTGATTCCAATTGCTCCGAACTTGCCGTGCAGTTCGCCCCCAACCCCCTCCTCACGAGCAGGAGGTTGGGTGGAAAAATATAGTTCCAAAGGGAGTAATGATCAAGCTTTTCCTCTCGGAAGCCTGCGCCACCTCATTTCCCATCAGTAATCCCAATAAAATTAACGTCGTGGCTGCAATTGAAAAGAGGAGAGCCCGCGACACTCCTGAAATAACACACTCTTCCCAGCAAAAGGTAAAAAGCAAAACGGCCCTTTGTTCAGCTAATTAACGAAGGCCCAACTCCAAAAGCACATGTGTTTGCTTAGCTAATCACAAGCATGTTTCTTTCAAGGAATGTCATTTTCAGGGGCCAATGGGGTGGGGGTGGGGGGCTTGGAGAGATGGACACCACCCCCAGAGGCCCTTTTTGCCTTGGGCATCTCTCACCAGACCTAAGATCCCGAGGTGGAATCCAGCAACCATCTCTGACACCTTTCTTCTTCTCCTCTGCCCAACTCCAGAAGCCAGTAAGGGACCTCTCTGTTAACCCCAAAGCCAGACCTGCAAGT
>NW_022196904.1:60502636-60504648 GCF_008632895.1 Mastomys coucha
CACATTGAATGGGACGATAACTTATTACAAGTGTGTTATCAGAAGGACGATAAGATTTATAACTCAAAGAGTCAGCTTTGCGCCTTAATGACAATGGATGCTGGGGAGGAAATCTGTTCTGGATTAGAGAAGTTGGGAGTCCCTTGCCAGTTTTCAAGTCTGTACAGATGCATCTAAGAGGGCCCATACCAGTCTGGCCCTTTGTGTCTCCAAAGGATAGATTCTCCCTTTCCTGTTTCATCAGGAAACTGGGGCTGCTTGAAGAGTTAGCACCTCGCTCAGCTTTTTAGCTGGAGCATGAAAGAGAAAAGAAAAGAAGAGAGAAAGGAGATTGACTAGGACTTAGGAATGAGGGTGGGATAGCAGACAGTCTCGAACAGTCCCGAGCAGTCCCTTTGAGCAGGAAAACCCTTCCCCATCTTTCTTTACCATACAAAAGATAGCTCTCCCCTAAACCAATACAGTCAACAAACTTTAAAAAACCGGGGTCCTATTACAAACCAACGCCCAGCACTAACTGCTTTAAAATTACTGCATAATTAGATTTAGTTGAATTTCACCATTAATTAGGCAGCCGCACTGCGGGGAGCCTTTGAAATCTGAGAAAATGGGAAAAAATCATCTGAAGCACGTTTTTAAAAACCCAACTTCAATAAATCTTGACGGGGCCTGGAATTCAGAGTACCTCACTTCCCACCCAGGTGGTTGATAGGGTTCCTCAGGCTCAGGCTAGGCTTGGAACTGGACAGGGAGGACGATTTCCCCCATCTAACCAGTCCCAATCTAGGGTCTCTGAAGAGGCCTGGGAAGACTTTCTGGGAGGCCAATCTATGCTCCAGCGGTTCTCGCCTGCTTTCAAACCTAATAGAGAAAGAGATTCTCTTTCTGAAGATGCTCTGCACCCAGGGCTCGGTCTAGGAGAGCTCTCACAGAACTGGGCCCTGCGACCACCCTCATGGAAGCGAGCCTAGGCCCCTTTTCCTTTCTACCCACCAATCACATCTCTATCAAATCTCTTTCCAAGCCACCTTTCTCACAACTTTGACGAGTAAGCAGCAAGTTGGAGGAACGTCAAGCAGGACTCTCAGCCCTTCTCCTCCTTCCCCCCCCCCCCCCCCCCCCCCCCCCCCCCCCCCCCCCCCCCCCGCCCCAAGCGGGTCCCAGGCCCGCTTGAAGCCCAGCGCAGCCTCTGCTTTAATGAGCGCGGGGAACTGACCCAGGTCTGTAAATACTGGCTTCTCCCCCTCCCCCTATACCATTCAAACACTTAAGATCGTTTGTGGATACCGATTTTTATTCTTCGCATTTAATTCTGGAAGGAGAGGGTGCATGAAATCAAGTCTCCAGAATATATAACGGGGGGTGGTGGAGTCAAAAAAGAGGGGTTAGGGTCCTGGGTCACCAACATTTTCTCTGCAAACGCTATTGCTTTAATTACACAATAATCGAGGGCTGCTCTCACTTGCCAGCCAGAGTTTAAAAGAGGGATTTCTGCCTGCAGACCGAATGGCCCTTAGTCTTCCCCCTACCCTTTTTTTTTTTTCTCTTCCTTTTTGGTAACCAATGTGTTTTCTATTACTCGGCCGTGCGGTGCCTGGCAGCCGGCGCTCGCGGTGCAATGGGAGACGCCATGTTGGCTCAGCTCATAGGACCAAGTCAAAAGCGAGCTCACAGGCAGAGTTTTCACACGCTCAAGCTCCCCCTGACCGCCCCCCGCCCCCACCCCCCGCCCGTCCCCGCTCGATGCACGTCCCGGGAGAGCAGCTGGGCGCTCTCGGCACCCCGGACTTTCCCGGGCTAGGGCGGAACACTGCGGCGCAGGCGTTGGGGGCGGGGGCGGGGGGGCCAGGCACTTTCCCGCAGCCGCTGCCAACTCCCGACCCGGTCCCTGCCGCCGGCCCGATGCTACACCAGGCCGTCGCCACCGACCCAGCCCTGGACGTTGCCCGCTAACTTTGAGCCCCAGCCCCTCGCCTCCAGGCCCCCGACCCCCCTCCCCAGGCCAGGCACTA
>NW_022196904.1:60504979-60507623 GCF_008632895.1 Mastomys coucha
GGAAAAAGAGACACTTAAAGGGAAAGAGTCGCCATGTTTAGCAGCTTTTTAAAAAGATCTCGTCAATTTCACACAGAACGCACTCGCTGGGTCCCAGCCCTCGTCTTTTGTCTAATTCAGTCGCAGCAAAGATCTTTTGTTCTAACTCAGCGTGAAAAGAAAAACTTTCTTTAAATGCAATAAACTTAAACCGAACTCAAGACTCTAAACAGATCCTCCTCCGGCCACTCTAAACGTATACAAGGGGTTTTATTTTAACCCGTTGAAAAATTTCAGAGTCCTGTTTTTTTCTGCCTCGAAGACCCCCAAGCTCATCGCTGAAACTTAAGAGTCAGAGATTTTTTTCTTTCAACGCCTAGAACACATACTTAAAAGCATAATAAAACAGGGACTGTCTTTTGCTTTGAAAATCATAAATTATAATTTAATGCCAATAATAATTTACAACAAATGGCTGTTTACAATAAGCTAACACAAAGCAAACAAGGAAAAGGGCCTGTGTTTTACTTAGTAGAGAAACTTCACACACTCACATGGGTAGCACTTGCAAGAGGGGAAAATAAACAACCAACAAAACCTCCATCTACAGGTCAAATGCTGTGCTGTAAAACATACTTATATTCATATTCATATTTATATATCTATATATCTACAGAGGGAAGCTGAGAGTCAGATAGAGATCTCTGCCTAAATCAGGCTAGGTTTTCAGGTCTGCATGTATGAAGCAGAACTGAGCATCGAAGTTTAATGCACTTGGCAAACCGATCTCCTTTCTTTCACCTCTGTCACCAGCCCCCTCCCTCATTTTAAGATTAAACCACAACATGGTAGAAGTGTTGTCAGGGAGGGCAGCTTGGAAAGTCTAAAGAAGAACAAATTGCAAGTTCCCAGCACTGAGCTCTTTCCAAACCAGGAAAAGAGAATAAGGGACTGAACCAAATAGTTGACTTCCCAAATCAATCAGCACACCCTGTAAACTTTTCTTTATTCTCTCTCTCTCTCTCTCTCTCTCTCTCTCTCTCTCTCTCTCTCTCTCTCTTTCTCTCTCCCTTTTTCTATCTCTCTCACTCAAAATTGGTTTCTAAGACCAAAGGATCCCAGAGCAGTGCAGATTGTTTTTATACAATCTGAAATGTCCAAATGGCCATTTTTTTTATGTACATAATTCCAATGGTAAAGATTCCCTTGACCTGTGGCCATGCTCTCAACAGACTGAAGAGGGAGGGGGAGGGGAAGGCAGGGTAACTGCAAGTTATCATATATATACAAGAAAAACAGACCCTTCATCGCTAGCAGCTACATCACTGTATTCAAAATCCTCTCAACAGCCACGCTAGATGAGAACCACAGGATATTTAAAAAAAAAAAAAAATCCCACTTATTTAAGGAAAAACTCATTGCAAACAACTGCCCTCTATTTACAGTTCTGTGATTAGCTTGCTTGAGCAGCCCTCTGCATAACTGTCAGAAATGTACAAAAGAGCATTTTTTCTGATCATAAAATAGATACTGATCTCAAGATTTCTAATACTTTTCACAATACCTTCCCTAAGCAGGCACTTAAGTGTGACAAATATAAGGGCCTTTTTTTTTCCTGGAAAATCCATTTTTAATTAAAAGGAGGATTAGGTGAATGGGGGTGGTTTACTATATCAGTGTGGCACTTCCTAAACCATAGATAAACCATTAACTTCAGCTCCCCCCACAAACACCCCCAAATTAAACAGGCAAATACACTAGTCTACCTTTGAACAAACTGATTGAGGGAGTAAACAAACGGGGCCCCCGCTGGCTCAGGGAGAACTCAAAGGGGCACAGCTCGATGGAAAGACAGTGAGTGGGGACAGCCAAGCAGATTTCAGATATCAAATAATATTTTAATTTCTGAATACTTTCAATTTTCCTTGGAATATAACACACAAAGACTCGACCAAACAGTTCAGTTATTATAACTTTTACAGTATACAGAAATGTTGCACTTAAAAAAAAAAACCTTCAGTTTTTTAAAAACACAAACTGTAAACTCTAAGATACTGAATCAATCACGTTACCTATAAGTGCCAACAGTGTTATTTTGTCATGCTGATTTCAATGGTAGTTTTTAAAAAGGGGAAATATCAACAATTATAATACAAAGGGCTTGCAAATATACAAACAGATATAGGATTCATAACAATTCAAGAACTAAGGGGGGGGGGACCCAATTCAAATTACAAAAGTTCACTTTTTATTCAAAACCTCAGCTTGTGTCTTGGACACATTCCTTGGCTGCCAATAAATTCCACAGTTCCTTCTCTTTCTTAAAATATTTTTTATTTTAAAAAGCTAGGTTTGTCCGTGGTATGGGGTGGGGGTAGGGGAAGCTAAGTGTTGATGTGATTCCTCCAGCTTGCTAATTAGAGTGCTCAACTTCACCTAAAAAAAAAAAAATTTGGCCACCACTTGTAAGTGCATTTTCACCATCTCTGAGTTGCCTTTTAAAGTTTTATGTCTTCCTATGCTATTTTCATGGACTCAGTTTTAATTCTTGCAGAACATATATTTTAATGATACACAGTTTTTAAGAAGCCAAGATTATATCAAAACTTATTATAGAACCACAGAATAAACTGGTTTGGAACCAGAAAAGTTAAAAAAAAAAAAA
>NW_022196904.1:60507633-60510186 GCF_008632895.1 Mastomys coucha
AAAAAAAAAAAAGAAAGAAAGAAAAAGAACAGCTAGAGGTACATAGACACAGGACAATTAATAATTTGGAAAAAAATGACTTACTTTGTCCATTCTGCTAATTTTCTCCCAATCTCCTTAAATGCACTTTTAGCAATATTTTTCAAAAATTTACCAAAAAGAAAAAAGACTAATTTCCTTTTTATACAAAAAATGATAAGTAGCAAGTTGTTCTGCCCAACACGGGAGTTGTTTTCTTTTTTTAATGCATTCTGTAAAAGTTCATTTGGCAGTCTCTTTCTCTCTCTCTCTCTCTTTTTGAAATTCACAGTCCATTAAATTCTTCCCCTCTCTTCTTTTAGCAAACTTGTAACATCCTTTCTTAACAGAAGAAAATTAAGCAAACAAAACCAGTCTTTTGCCTTTTCTTTCTCTGTTTCACTCCCCCTTATTTTGATTTATTTATTTACTGAATTGCCATATATGGCCAGTTAAAACTGCTGCCGGACAGTAACATATCCCGGATGAGGGTTTCGATGGGGGTTTTACCTACCAAACGGACGAAAAACAATTGCTCTATGACTGAGGAGGAGACCGTGCGAAGGGAAGGGAGGCGAAGCAAAAGCTTTCCGAACCGTGTTGGCTGGTTAGGGTACTGGCTCCTAACGTACTCTTCCAAAGCACACTGGGACTTTTCCTGCAAGCTTTCCACATGGGCTACATCAGACAGACCACAGGCATCTGGAAGAAAGTTTAAAAAAAAATGGGAAAAGAGGGGGAGAGAGAATTCATCAGATTAAGAGGTTTGAAATGGGTCACCTGAGGTGTGCCTACAGTGCTCTGTCAAACTGCCCCATCCAGAGTTGGAGGAAATGCTTATACACTGAAAACTTCAAGGGGGAGGAGGGAGGTGACAAAGCTTGAGATGGTCCTGGAGTGTTTACTTTAAAATAAAACACGCTTGGGTGATGCAGGCTTCCATTGCCCCAGTCCTCAGGTTGGGTCATTGGGAGGCCCAAGAAAGAGTGTATTGGTACAAAGTCTCCAGACAGACAGAACCTAACCATCAATACTTCTTCTCCCATCCTCTGAATTTGGCTTATTATAGAGTGTGCATGGGGATAGGGGGTTGGTGTGACAACCTGGCCCAGCCTTCAGTAATGGCGTCCAAGACCCTGCCTCAGATTCTCCCCAAAGAGGGCGACTCATTTTTCTCCAGTCTTTGAAACTGATTTAAGTGGCCCTTTAAAACTGATCTTGTCAGTTTAGCCTATTGAAGGGCAGCCATGCAAACTGTGATCTCTCTGTTCATTTGAGCTGTTTCTTTCCCCTCCTTTTCTTCTCTCTCCCTTTTCTCCCACCCCCTTTATTTCTTTTTTTAAGCCCAGGTCTCTCCAAGAAGCATCCCCCCTCCCTGTTATCTTCAGGAAAACACTTCTCTTTCTTTCTTTCTTTCTTTCTTTCTTTCTTTCTTTCTTTCTTTCCTTCTTTCTTTCTTTCTGTTTTTCTTTTCTTTACTGATACGTGAAATTACAATAAGTGCCTTTGAAATGAGAGGCTTCTTGGCGAAGGCAGTCCAGGTTGTGACCTGACCTTTCAGGGCTCCCCAGACAAGACTGGGGTTGAGACATGCATATTGTGAATCATTAGAACAAATATTCAAAAACAGTCACCACCACCACCAGAACACACATGCAACCTCCTCCACTGTTGTCCAGGACTTCATGTGTCTACAGAATGCCTAGGTGTCTGTGGTCAGGAATGAAAGATCTGTTTGTCTAAGGGCTCCTTCCCTCCTGGTTGGAACTGTGTGTCTCCCTCTGAATCAGATAACAGGGACCTTTATCTCTTTGTGAGGCCATCCGCATTCTCTACACAGGCCTCCACATCTTGCAAACAGTAATAAATTAAACTGTTTCGTCAGTGCCAGGCATTTCTTCCCTTGAAAGACCAAGGGGGAAAAGGGGAAGAATTAACAATGATATCAAGAAATTAACAGTCACCTCCATCATCTGAGAACATGGAGTGGGTATCAGGTTATGAGAAGGAGGTGAAGGTGACTAAGGGAAAGGACTATCCTGCCACTACATTTGTGTCAAGCAAACACTCTAGATAGGATAGGCTCATGAGGAGAATGAACCAGATCCAACCCTCTGTATACAGCTCTGGCCTGGCCAGAGTGGTGCCCTCTGATTGATTATCTGAGGACTTTGGACAGCAGGGTTTGGGGTGACTTGGTGTGTGTGTGTGTGTGTGTGTGTGTGTGTGTGTGTGTGTGTGTGTGTGAAACTCTCATACAAGACGGCAGGTTGAGAATGAGTCTGCAGGACACTCAGCTAATGATTTAGTTCCCAGACTTCTTTAAACAATAAAGAAGAGACTGTGGTCCTCCTATCAATTTATCCCATAAACTCGCAGTCTCTTCCAGTTTTCTGACTATAAGGTTAAAGATCTGGAGTGAGTGACTAGGATTCAGGCCTTGCCAATGTCCAAGTGTTTATTATTCTTAGTCAGGGACCTCTTTCTTCGCTTCTCATCCATGACAAAGGAATCAGCTGAGAACTTAGTATGTGA
>NW_022196904.1:60510196-60518910 GCF_008632895.1 Mastomys coucha
GGGGTAATTTCTACCCACCTGGGCTATGGCTGAACTGAGAATGGAGGCAGCCAAAAGGCTCAGGTGTGGCCCGAAATGGAAAGCCAGACACTTTTCAGACATCATTTGGCCTCAAGAGTTAATGAGTATCAGATCTGTTACTCACACAGGTTAAACTACATGCAAACTAATTAGATTTCCTAATACAGTCAATGATGGTTTTATATCTCCAGCAACATTCAGATCCAGCCCAAGTTGGCACACACTTTGGGTTGCTTCAAAATTGCCTGAAGTGTTTGCCTGAACAGGGGAAGCCAGAGGCCAGCCTTCAGCCCCCTGCAGACATTCTGGAATTATGGCAGTCCTTTAGCCCCTCCTGCCCCATTCTGACAGCACCCCCCCCCCCCGACGGTCTACATTATTCTTAATGAGAATGTGATTTTGAAAATTGCTGCTCTCAGGTTGGAGTTGCCTGGAGCCCTAACTCCTACTGAGTTCACAGGCAAACTTTCTCCCTGCAGGGACAAAGTTTCTCCTACAGAGATGATGCCAGGGCTGCAAATGTGCCCAGGGCCAGCTTCTTGAGGTCCCAGTCAGGGTGCCAAAAAAAAAAAAAAAATCCCAGAACTTGAGGAGATTCCCTGGGGGCCAACTAGGCCCAGAGGGCCTGGGCTTAGTGAGGAGCAACAGAATGCATTCTAGGTTGGCTATTACATGAGAGGAAGGGGCCTGAGAGGTCCTAAGGTCCTGTATGTATGTATGGATGGATGGATGGATGGATGGATGGATGGATGGATGGATGGCTCCATACATAAGGATGCATGGTGCATCCTGCTGCATCCCATGACAAGCCAGCAGTTACATCATGTTCCCACCTCAAAATGCACTCTACAGTTTGGTCTTTTAAGGGGGAAGTTGGGCTGGCCATTTTTTTCCTAGGCCCTAACTCTAGCCTGGGGGTTCTTGGGTACCTGAAAGCAGACCTCCTTCCTACCTGAGGTGAACAGGACTATGGCCTTGAGGCAGCTGTACTCTGCGGAGTCGACGTGCAGTGCCTTGAGCTTCTCCACTTGCTCTTGGAAGATCCGTATGTGGTCCATAAAGGCGACCACCCGGTCGGCTGACATGGGTGAAGCGTGCAGGCCAGCAGCGGCAAGGAGCGGGGCGACATGGAGGGGCATAGAGCACTGTGCTGCATTCAACACGAACAGCTCGCTCCAGGTGAGGCGAAGGAGGGCCACCTGGTCCGTGATCTGCAGGTCAGGGAAGAAGGGGATGTTCCGGGCCCACTCAACGGCGCTGAAGAGCATCCGTGCGGCCAGTTCGCAAATGTTCTCGATGCCCATGATGTTGTTAGGCTGCATGCACTGACTGCCGAAGCGCGACGTGGGGTAGGGCTCCGCGCGCAGCAGCAGGGAAATATATCCGGACAGGTACGAGTGGCAGTTGAGGGGGTCCCCGTTGGTCAGCGCAAACTGCCCGTGGGTAGGCTGGGTGGGTGGCATCCTGCCCCTCTGTACAGCTGCAGGAGGAAAGGAGACACTCCACAGTTAATGATCAGTCTTGGTCCCGCATCCTTCTATAAGACACCAACCTGTCCCAGGCCCTAGAACAGCGCCAAGAAACAGGCAGGCCTGCTACAGACAGACCTCACCTCCCAGGCCAGCTCTGATCACCAAAGATCAACACTTGCCTGCCAGGCCCATCTAGGCTTGATCTACCGAGGACCCAGAATTGGTCACTTTTAATGGGGTCCCTGGAGCTGTAACCGGGATGTAGCATATTCTGAGGACACATTTCATTTCATTTCATTTCTTTCTTTTTAGAAACTGCTCAACAGCTGATATTTCTTATTGATTAGAGAAGGAACAAGAGGGGATGTAGGGGGAGGGGGAGACGATTTTGCACAAGACATCAAGGTTTACCCCAGGTGGCCTGTGGCCACCTCCGAACGACTGTCCCCAAACCTTGTAACCTCAACCCCAGCCCAAGAGAGAAACCCCCGGCGAGAGACAGAGTCTAGGTCTGGCTTCTTTGCCTGATCAGTGAGCTCAACTCGGAGGAGGAGAGACAAGGGAGAAGAGGGCGGAGAGAGAAAGAGAGAGAGGCCGTCAGAGAGAAGAGGAAGCCAGAGAGAGACTGGGAGCAGACGTAGGGCGCCAGCGGAGCCCAGACAAGGCCCGTGACGACCGGAGAAAGCCAGCGAGGCTCAGGCACCCGCTGTTATCTGACTCAGGACCGGGAGAGTCGCTCTCGCAGAAACACAAAGAAACCCCGGCATTGGCTCGCTTCAACCCGGAGCCCGCGCCCGGCGCGAAGCGCGCCATTGGTAGAGAGCTCTGTTCCCGGCTCTGGGATAATTTTATATCACAAAGACCCAACTGGCGCAGAGGGAAAGCAGCGGCCCAAGCCCCCTTGCCCACACTTCCCTACTGCCTACAGTGCTCTCAAGGTTTCAAAAGTGAAAGGAAAAAAAGAAAACAAGAGGTATTTTTTTAAGCAGAATGTTAATCCACGGAGGGGTCACATGAGCTCTGCCCACAGCAGCGTTAATTCGGCGAAGTGCATAAAATTGCCATTTGTAATTTGAACCTCCTGTACAAAAGTACAATCTCAGGTTGTTGTTGTTTTTTTTTTTTTTTTTTTTTTTTTTTTTTTTTTTTTTGAGAAGGTGGGGGTTGGGGAGAGGGGTAAGGAGGAGGGACATATGTTGAACATGCAGGAAAAACAAGGAAAGAGAGAAAGGGGGGGGGGACTTTAAAACAACAACAAACAACAACCCATTCCTTGCAGAAAGGTGAACTCGAATGAACTCTCAATCAATGCAAGGGAAAGGAAAAGCTGTCCGGGGGGAGAGAGAGAGAGACAGAGAGAGAGAGAGAGGGTGAAAGAGTGGAGAAGGGAAGTCTGCTAAAGCATGCGGACCGTAGTGGGGGTGGGAGCTGATCTGGGTTGCAGTGCAGACCCTTGCTCCTAGTACCAAACCCCCTCCGACTGCAACCCGGAGAGCTCGGGGGGGCTTCTGAGTCCTTACCCAGAGCAGGCTAGCCAAACGCACCCAGGGCCCCGGGACCGCGGGCGAAGGGGGAAGAAATGAGAGGCCGATACCTTCCCGTCTCATGCCCACTTTGAGGCACTTTTTGAGGCGGCAGTACTGGCACTGGTTGCGGTGGTGCTGGTCGATGGGACAGTTCCGGTTGGCGCGGCACGTGTAGCTCAGGTTCCTCCGCACGCTGCGCTTGAAGAAGCTCTTGCAGCCCTCGCACGTGAACTGGCCGTAGTGCTTGCCGCTCGACTTGTCCCCGCACACCACGCACTCGATGTGCTGCTGCTGCTGCTGCTTGTCGCTGCCCGGGCCGCCAGGGCCGCCCTGGCCGCCAGCCGCTGTCTGGGCCGGCGTGCTGGCTGGGCCCCCTTGGCCCGGCGTCTGTGGCGTGTGCGGGGCGCCAGGCGGCGGGCCCGGCACGGGCGGCGCCTGCGAGGCCTGGCTGCCCTGAGAGCCGGGCACCTCGTCCTGGGGGTCGCGCCACGTGCTGACTACCATTGCCATATCTATGGGGGCCGCGTCCGGACTTCTGCTCCCCTGGCTGCGGGCGGCGGCGGGGTGGCGGCGGCTCCCGGGTCTCGGGCTCCGGCGCGCCGCCTTTTGTGTGTGCGAGGGTGCGAGAGGGCGCGGGAGGGCGCCCCGGGTGGCTCAGGGCTAGTTGATTTGAGGTTGGTTAGTTTTTCCTTTTTTGTTTTTTTTTTGTTTTTTTTGTTGTTGTTGTTTTTGCTTTTGCAAAGTTTTGTCGATTGCTGTCTGGCCCGGTGTGTTTGTTTTGTTTGTTTCCCCTCGGCTCAGCTTTGTTGGTTTCGGGGGGCTTTCCGTCAAGAGGGGAAGGCGAGGGGACAGGGGAAAGAGAGTGGGAGCAGAACGTGGAGAGAGGGAGGGGAGGGAGAGCTGCAAGTCGATTGTCTGGCTTCAAGACAGAAGTAGGAGGCAAAAAAAAAAATCTCTCTAAAGATCTCGCTCGCTCTCACTCTCCCTCCCTCTCTCCCTCTCTCGTTCACTCTCTCGCTCTCAGATCTAGTGTGCAGCGGAGGAGTTGGAGGAGGAGAAGGAGGAGGAGGAGGAGGAGGAAGAGGAGGAAGAGGAGAAGGAGAGGCGACTGTCCGGGGGCCAAGTCCAGGGCAGCCCACAGTCAGCCATTCAGGAAAGCCATCGAAATCAGGAGGACAGGGAGAGCGGAGGCGCCGGGCGCTGGCGCGCCCTGGGAGCCAGGCAGGCCGGGGCGGAGGCCGGCGGCCCGCGGAGTGGCCGGAGCTCTGCCCGGGTCCGGGGGAATCAGCATGAAAGTGGTCCGCGTCCGGCGCTGCGCGGCGTCGTCCTGGCGCTGGGCCGCCGCCGCCTCCTGCCCCGGGCGCCTAGCGCGCGCCGCGCTCGCTCCGGACGCCGCCGCCGCCGCCGCTCTCGGAGGCCGCTCGCTGCTCCCCGCGGGCCGCCCGGGCCGCCGCCGCCGCCGCCGCCGCCGAAGCCTCCGGGTCGGGCCCGGAGCCGCTGCGTCTAGTGCCGCCGCCGCCGGTGGAGTCGCTGCTGCTGCTGCTGCTGCCGCCGCCGGTGGAGCCGCCGCCGCCGCTGCTGCTGCTGCTGCTGCTGCTGCTGCTGCTGCTGCTGCCGCCGCCGCCTCACACACATAGGGAAAGAGTCAACTCGCCGGCGGCGGGGGAGAGATGATAAGAGAGAAAGGAGGGCAGATCAGCACCTAGAAGCGCATCCTTCGTGCGCAGAGGGGGGAGAAACGGAGAGAAAGAATGAAAGAGGGAAGAGCAGCGCGGCACCCGGAGAAAGGAGGCAACTCCGGCAGAGGAGGAGGAGGAGGAGAAGAAAACACACACGCGCGCACGCACGCACACACCGCGGAGAGAAAAGAGCAGAATCAAAGTGATCAAATATGCTAAAAAGGGGGGCGCGGGAGGGAATGCGATTTATAGGCGCCGGGGCTGGCAGAAGTGGCTTCTCCGCGATCAGCTCACTGAGCTCTCTATATAGTGAACTTTGACACGACTGCTGCAACTTAGCGCACGTTGCCATGGCGACGGCGCGCCTTATAAGGCAGCCGCCGGGGTTGGCCTGGCCCGGCGCGCGCGCGCCGCCCCCTCGTTGTCATTGGCCGGAGCGCGGCGGCCCCGCCATGGCGGCAGCAGGAGCAGCCCGGTCCTAGCGCGAGCGGCGTCGCGACAGCCGCGCGGGGCGCGCGGGGACGGAGGGGGGCGGGGACGGGTGGCCGCGCCGTCCTGGCCACAGAGAGGGGGATGGGCCCGGGCGGGTCCCGGAGCGCGGACCCCGGCCGCTCCGCACCCGGCACCCGAGGTTTCCGCCCTGGCTGCAAGGCTAGCGCGCGGCGCACACACTACGCCTCTTAAAGGCTCCACGAGGGGTTGAGGATGGAGCCAAAGACTTAGTCTCTCGCAACTTGGCGATGCCTCTAAATGCGCGACTCGCGGTCCACCCCGGACTCCCGGCGCATTATGTAGAGCCCACTATGCCAAAGACTGAATAATGCTCTCCCCTTCTTTGTAGAGGGGTACGCAAGCGGAGGTGGCAAGGTGCTGGGATGTGGGCTTGCAAACGAAAGATTTGGCTAGATCCGAGGGGTGGCAAATCCTTTGCTTAATGAACTCTCATCACTTCCTCGGTTTGGTAGCTCCTTTTTGTTTGTTTGTTTGTTTATAGGAAAAGATACCGTTCGATATCTGCCTTTTTCTTTGGAGGGTTAATATTTTATAGATTTGTGGCCTGACATTTTAATTGCTCAAATGAAGCATCTCGGATGCTGAGAAACACCAGTAGACTTCACCTCAGTGTTATGATGCACCTAAAATAAATTCCTCTCAACTTTATCCTCTCTTATTGGTTTTAGCAAACTGGCCAGCCAGTGACCTGTCACACGCCCGGTCATGAAAAGAGGGAGAAAGACCTTTCTGTCGGCTGATGGACAGGCGGAGGCAGCCGCTCAGCCTCGCCTGTGCACACCCTCTGTACACACATGTAAACGCACATGTATCAGATACACATTTGTCAATGTACACAGACAAAGACGTCCAAGACGACGCTTCGAGGTCATAGAACAGTTGAATATGGACTTCATTGTTCAAATTCTCTTTAAATACCCATATAGTCATTAAAATACACCCAGAGAGCCTGCTCCAAATGGCAATAATACCAGCATAATTCACAAGAGCCACAAACACGCCATAGTCTATCTACCTCGAGAGAGCCACTGCAGAAAAATACAACCCCTACAGTCCATGTCAATCTTCTCAAGACGCTCAAATCATTGATACTGATGTATCTTTGACTTTGTGCATCAGTTTTAACCATAAAGTATACAGAGCCAACCTCCAGGACCCATTATATTCCACTGACGGAACTTGCTGTTTGATCAGGACCAGTTAGTTGGTTATGAGAATGAGAATTCCATAATTGTAGGAGAAATTTGTTTTTAATAGAGAATACTTTGAACCAAGCCAAAACTAAATCCATAAGTCAAACAGGTTTACTAACCATTAAATTATGTTTTTCTTTTCTTTTTCTTTTTTTTCATAAAAGATGCTCAGCTACAAGAGGGAAAAGAGGACACTACAAAGAGTAAATCGACAACTTTTGAAAGCATCCTTGGTAGCATAGAGATGTGGCAGTGTAACGTTACTTTAATAAAATGAACTGAACCTGTAATTGACATGAGAAAACCACGCTTTCCAGCAGTTCCTTTTACACATACAGAGAGAGTGTGAAACAAGGAGGGATAAAGATAAGGCCAAGCAGAAGCTTACTTTTCAGCAAGGAAAAAAAAAGATCCTATTTAAGCTTCACCCTGAAATGTTTCTCAGCCTTCTCTTTCTCTACAGAAATCACATATTGTACTAAAGTGGCAGGTGCTGTGAGTATTTGAATGTTTTAAGAAATAACAAGCTATAGCAGGTACTAGCCTATCATAAACCTGGTGTGTAATAAGGTGGCCACAGAGTAAAGCCAGGCTGAGCTTTTCTGGCTGATTAGAGACACCATATAACTTTCTCCTACAGAGAACAAGAAAGATAGAAAAGAAATCATTTCAGAGAAGTGTGGGTTTTTTTTTAAATTTCTCTCTGATTTAAGGAATTATTTGATGCTACAAATGTCAGATTAGAGGTAAGCTCAGCATATAGTGAGACTGAGGTTGACACTGGAAATCTAATAGGTATCCCCATCTTGACTTAATAGATGAGCATAATTGATTATGAAGAAATGTTAATCTTGCCTCTCTAGTGCAGCCATTTCCAGGGCAAGATCACTTTTCACACACACACACACACACACACACACACACACACACACACACTCGCGAACGAAGAGATGTTTTTTGAAGAGAAGCTTCATGTGTGTGTGTGTTCTTCATTTTTCTAGCTAAAGAAATTATATCCTTCAAATTTCACACACACACACACACACACACACACACACACACACACACACACACACACATATATATATATATATATATATATATATATATATATATATATATAGAGAGAGAGAGAGAGAGAGAGAGAGAGAGAGAAAGAGAATTGTAGAAATACAGCCAGCTAGGCACATAGCCACATTAACCACGTAACTACCACCCAGTCAGGGGTGCTTCACTTTGAATTTTAGGATTCATGTAGCTATAGAAGTGCTGTTTAGAAAGGGAAGAAAAAAATCTCCATATGAATTGTAATTAATTTTACTGAAAGGATGAAGAGACAGGACAGCCGAATTGGGGGTGGGGAGAAGCAAAAATATTTTTAAATGTCCTTCTTAAGGATGCTCAGCTGTCTTAACTCTAAGACTTAAAAGTCCTGAGACTAAAGGATACAAATCTATGTATTATTATTTTTAAAAACTCAGCCAAGCCCTTTCCTGCAAATGTAAATTTATTTTAATGAGAATGGTGGCAAGCTTTATTTGACTGGTCAAAGTTAGGGAAAAACATTTGTCTTAGTCTGAAAAATAAATTCTCAACTCCCAGGAATATGGTTTCTTTGCAGAAAGTGGTTGGCTGGTCTGTAATTCTTTACAGATTAAATCACAATATGAATACAGACCCCAGCAATGCCGAGTTTAACTCTGAGCTCAGTAGAATCCAGGATCCATTGAATTTCTCCTTTCCCTCAATCTAGTCGTGTGTGTTTTTCTCTTCCACCACACTGGAGCTCCGTGAATAGGGAAGGGGCTTCCATTGTGTCCCTCTGAACTTCCAAGTCAATGCAATTTTTAACCACTGGCTTGTGGTACTTTGAAAATCACCAGGGGCTGTCAGAGTTGGGTCCTCTGAAAAATTTACAGTGCTAAATCAGAGCATATGCTGGGAGGGAAAAAATTGCTTAAGATTGGAGTAAGTACAGTATCTGTCTGCCCCCTAGTGTAAGAGTCCTCGCTGCCTAAAATCCAACTTTAAAAGAAAAGGAGCCCTTAAAGGGAAACGACTTGGGGCTCACGTAGGCATAGGAGAATGAAACTTCTGTACATTTTAATCTGAATAATTCTTCAAGATTGAAAATTATTTGACTGTGGCTTGTTTGGACTGCGCTGGGATCTCGCTGCCTCTACGTTTCCGGAGTCTCTAGTGAAGAGGTGATTTTTTTTTTTTTAAACTGGGTTTATGTGCGTCCCCCTCACCCCTCCTCTCTTTTTCTTTCTGCCTCTGTCGTCTCTTTCGCTGGCTTTTTTTTTTTTT
>NW_022196904.1:60518920-60520038 GCF_008632895.1 Mastomys coucha
TTTTTTTCTTTTAAATGAGGAACCGTTCCATGAACATTTTTCACAGAGCACAGAATTGCTTCTAAAGTCAGCCCGGCGCGGTTGTAATAGACAGCAAAAAGGTAAACGTTTGCCTGAAATCCGCACGCCAGCTCCACCACCCCGCCCGATGGTGAGTACCCTTCTCCTTGCGATTCTCCTAGTTTAACAGAGCGCTCTCCTTCCGGAACGCGGCCGAGGGCGCCAGGCAAGGCTTTGGTCCCTGCCCGCCTGCCTGCTTGCCTGCTTGTCAGCTGCACAAGGTTGCAAAATGAAGCGCAGAGGCAAATCGAACAGGAAATTCTGATACCCAAAGCCAGCCTAGCAGCCCCTTCGCTAGCAAGCCTTCTGCTGCTTGGAAACCAGGCATATAGGATTGGTTTTTTCAGTCAGTTCTATGGAAGGAAATGAGTTTGAGAAGACAGGACGAGGAGATGGGAGGCAACCGCAGTCTTTATGCTTCGGTTTAATCATATTTTGGCAGCTTTGCAATTGTATTCCACCCCCCTTCCACCTCTGCTACCACACACATGTAATAAAATATGGCAACGCACTGAATTGACTGCCCCCACCCTCCCCCAGACCCCTTCAACCACAGTCCGAGGCATTGCAGACACGTTAGCAAAGCGATTTTCTGAAAAGCCCCAAGTCATCCCCAACCCCACACAGCACAAGGAGAAAAGTGAGAAAGAAGAGAAAGAGAAAAAAATTACAGTAAGCAAACATACCAAAACCATATTTGCCTTGTTCAAGGTCCCAAACCGCTTGCATCTTCCTTCTAAACTGGAATAACTCTCCTTTAGTTTGGCGGGTGAAATAAACGCTTTGTTGGCCCCCTGAAAAGATGTGTCTGTGATAATTAAAGAGACTCTCCTCCTCGGTGTTTATCTAAGCGATTGTGCAAACTGATAAAAAAGTAGGCATTAGTCTGCAGGGAAAAAGAAAGGTGAAAGGAGAGATCCTCCACCTCAAGGAAGTGCTTGCCTGTGTACCAGGCGCTCTCAGCCGTTGGAAAAGCCTGCACACTAACTTTAGAGAGAGAGAGACGGCTTCAGGGAGCTTTGTACATAGCTGCTGAGGAATGCAAGCCTCGCCTTTAA
>NW_022196904.1:60520080-60523887 GCF_008632895.1 Mastomys coucha
ACCAGAGGTGGGAGAGGAGGGGGGGGGGAAGCTGCAGCCTAAGACTGGCAGACACAGTCCTCTCACCCTGGATCAAACATAGAACTTGAAACAGGAGGCCAACATTTTTTTCCTAGGAATCAGTTGGAATCCTTATTTTCTACTTTTAACTCAAGTGCCCCCCCCCAGTGATTTTTCTCCCTCTCCCCTGTGGATTACTGCCTCCCTCCCATTTCTACTGTCCATTCTAGAACTTTCCTGAAGAGGAAATCTATTTCTTTTGGGGGGAGGGGTTCCCCATTTCGTGCTTTCAAATAATGAATACTTAATTCATCCCCTCCCTTTATCAATTCCCCCAAACGAATAAAAGAAGCAAAGATACAATAACTGGAAAAAAATGAGAGGAGACTGAGCTGTCTCTTGCAGTTTAGTACAGTTTTAACTAATGGATTTTTGTTGTTGTTGTTTTGTTTTGTTTTAAGAGGAGAATAATGGGGAAACATGGATCTTTTATTTTAGGAAACTGTTATGGTAAGATGTATGTCAGACTTGACAAATGGAACTAACGCTCTTCACTGCTTCTTGTCCTTGTCTTAAACAGGAATTAAGTTAAACACAGTGCTGAATGTTAATTACATGTTTACTGGCTAATGAAAATTACAAATGGTTTTGCCACCTCAAACAATGATGAAACTCTGAAGACACTGTAATTATATACTTTGAGGGAAATAACTCAGAATATTGATCATAAGAAGTGTAAATCTTTTTTAACTATTCATTAATACCATAAATATGGACTACAGAAGTTTTTCCTTGCGGTTTGTCTCACCAATTACAATGAGTGGATGGCTGGTGGGACTCCTCCGGAGAGGAGGTGAACTCGGTCTCTTAGAAGGAGGCCACGTGTGTAATTCAGAAATGCCCCCTCCCTTCTGCCCCGCCCCCTTCATCCTAGTTGAAGGTCGAGGAATCTCCAACAGAGAGGCCGGGCTCTGGGCAGGTGAAGGTGATCTCAGACCGAGCCTCTCTCCTCCCCTTCTCTGGCCCTCTCCTTTCCTCTCCCGCCTCCTTTTCTTTTCATGCCAGGTCTGATCGATGACCACCTTCCCCAGCCTGGGCGCCTGGGATAACCTAATGAAAGACCAATTAGACCTGGCAACTCATCGCCACCCAGAGACGTAGTCCTGATCATTTCAGCTCCCTCCTTCAGAGGTGGTTAGGGCAGTCATTGCCAGAGAAATGAGGGGGGGGGGCGATAGAGATGGAGGTGGCTGTTGGGTAAGGTGGCTCAGGCACTGAACCAGAACTGGGCTTTGGAGTAATAATTTTGCGGTCATTTTCTTTCAACTTTGGCCAAATTTAGAACACTGGTAGCCGCTCTAATCTTGAGGGTCAAAGGTGAGAGATGCACTAACCCTAAAAGGCAGGCCTGCCCTGACCGAAAGGCCAAACCGAGCAGTGGCATGTTGTTGGGGTGAGGGGTGGCGAAACCTCATGGCTCCTCCGGGGTGGGGCCTGGGTGGGGGCCGAAAGCTAGCGTGCAGGAGTCTATCACCAAGTGCAGGTTTAAAGTGAAATATTGAAGATTTTAAAAGAGGTGTTCAAGGCCTGTGGGACCGGAGTCCTCCTTTTCCCTGTGAATTCCCAAGGCTCTGGTCTTTGTCTTAGAAGGAATGGAGTTTCTGAATGGTGTGAAAAGGACAGAGAGGGTCGCTTCCAATCGATTTTACTTGTCCTTTCTGCCTTTTCGGATCAACGCCCTTCAATGGACACAGAGGTGCTCTTTCAACCAAAAACTTGTGCTACATTTTCTGCCTGTATTGGTGCTAAATACAATAAGCGTCGGGCAGATTTTCTTCTCTTTACTCTCCAAAGGGGGGAAAATCATCCAACCAAAAAAAAAAACCCACCCTAATTAAATTGTTTTATATGGACAGTCAAGACAGAGAAATGAAGTATGCATTAGAATAAAGATAGGCTCCGCAGATATGGCGTTTTAGAAAGCCATGGTTATGACAACAGCGAAGGTATTAGGGTATGGGAAGGGTGCATAGACACAGCCGGGTCGCATCTTCTTCTCTGGGTCCCAAGGGAATTGCAAAGGCCTAGGCCTCCCCTGAGGGGGAAACAGGCCAGCTAACAACAGGTGGGTGGTAGCAGCTGAAGACTTGTAGACCCGGAAACCCCACGTTTAAGAGCAGAGAAGCCCCCAGGAATGGCTGGATAAGTCTTCACTGACTACTACCAACTGGTAATTTAGAAGTCGTAGGTGGCGAGAATCCTAGGACAAGGTGAGGCCGTGCAGTGTCCTACTCTGCATCGAGTCCTCTTCCTGGCTTCCCCGGGTCAAGGTGGGGCTATGTAATCAGGAAGTTGTGTGAGCTCACCCTGGGTAAGCGCTGCCCCCGGTAGCCACCTGGATCCCAGGCCTCTAGCTGCCAAGAGTAGGCCCCCTCTCCACATTTCCCAGCTAAGAGCCTTTTTGCTTCTAAGTAAAGGGGCGTCTGGTGGAGAAGAAAGTAAAGTTCCCACCCGACGACCTGCGCAGCAGGAACAAGATGCTGGAGGAGCAGAAGGGGAGGGGGGCTGGCAGAAAGGGTGCAGGGGAAGAAGAACTCTAACTGCTTACTGCAGCTCTGAGCTTCTCCACCTCTTTTCGGCCTTCGGAGGCGTGGGAGGGCGAGGAGCTTCGTGCCCCGAAGGGGACGACCCTCAAAGCAGGGGCTGGAGCCTCCCTGCGTGCCTATGCAGGACTCTGATAGGTGGTCCTGGGCCACAGGATTGCTAGCGAGTCTCACGAGCTCTAGGAAAGGCTCTGGGGTGCACCGCTCGCCCTAGGGAAGGAGTGGGGGAGGTGTGGAGGAGACAGTGGCAATGTGGGGAAGTGACTGAATGTCAAAAGTAAAAAAGGTTGAAAAGGCAATTTTCCTGACGCGCTTTACAACCCCTCCGCCTTCTTCTCTCCCTGGACCTACCGCCCGGCCTGTAAATCTGCGGCGGGTGTCCAGGACACTGGAAGTCCCCTCGGCGGCCCCGAAACGGCCCCGCCCGCAGAGCGCACACCTCCCGGTGGGCCCCCGCATCGATCTGAAGCCTAGCTGAGGATGTCACCGCACTAAATATTTACTGATCACACACAAATAGCCAGAGCTCGAACGATTTTTCCTCTGTGAGGAGAGAGCAGAGAGCAGGGTAAATCATTTTATTAGTGTGGATAAAGCCCAGAGCACACTCCGGGCTGGAGTGTTTTAAGATGTGTCTTCAACGGGATGAAAAGAGTTAGGGAAATCGATACGGAGTGATTAGAAGCCCCCGGGGTGACGAGGGGACCTGACTTGCTGGGATTTGGCGGGGCCGAGAGGGAGGAAGCCAGCTCTGAAGGGGGACCGCCCGACCATCGCCAGGGAGCTAAGCGCAGGCCTCGGTTCCTCTGCCCTCGACGGAAAAGGTGGAAGCCAGCCAGAGATAGGACTCTGCCGCTTGGCTTTGCAAATAGGACTGAGCCAGCCGCCGCGGGCCGTAGGCTTGGGAGCCATTCGCTGCACACCGGAGTGGGATGGCCAGGTGGCCACCGGAGTTGATGGCTTACGCGAAGCGAGGACAAGGACTCGTAGGTCTGGCCAGGCAGCCTGGGTAGACAAGGTGTGGCCCCAATGGATTGCTTTCTTCCCTTGCCATTTTGGAGACTCCTTTTAGGTACCACTCCAGGCTTTTTCAACTTTCTTCTTGATCAATCTCCATCTATTTAGCATCTCTAAAGAGGACCCGGTAGCCCAGCTTGGCTTTACCTGCTATCCACCCAGTGTTCAGGGTGGCCACCGGGTGGCG
>NW_022196904.1:60523897-60524993 GCF_008632895.1 Mastomys coucha
CGTGGAATCTGCAGCACTGTGGATTCCAGGTTCGTGGCTCAGCTCACAGGCAGGTGGATCGAAGTCTAAGGCCCAGGATTAAGACACGGGCACCAAAGGAAGCCGGAGGGCTGCGAGCTTTTTCTTCTCTGCTAGAGGAAATCAGCTTTAACAAGATCAGGTCCCACCCCAGCCAGTGGGGACCCGTCTAGGACCCAAAGATTAGATGCTGGGAGCGCAGTTCACGGGACGTTGGGTAAAATTTACTGGAAGGAAGTTAAAACAAAAACAAAAACAAAAACACAACAACAACAAAAAAAAAAAAGAAAAAAAAAGAAAAAGTAAAAGAAAAAACAACCCCGCAAAGCCAAGCAGCATCGCTCTGGCCGGAGAATGGCTTTTCACTCTAAAGCGGGAGTCTCGCTGCTGTGACCAAACCTAGAGCTTCGAAACAGCTGTAAACCAACCTAGTAGGCTCTAATTTCTTGGAGGTGGAGGGTTAGGGCACAAGGTGAGAAAAGAGTACAAGTCTTTGGCTTTTTCCTGCTTCTGACCTTCAAAGGGGGCAAAATCTTTCAAAAGAAACGGATAGCTGCCTACTGTGTGTATGCATGTACACGTTTTTTTATGTGCATCCGTGTGTCAAAGGTGTACCTTCCCATTGCTCAGTTTTCTTAGCAGCTTGGACTATTAAATTCAGGCTACCCTGCGTGTCCTTTGGTGTATCAGGAAACATAGCTGAAGACCCAATTAGCCGTTTTCCAGAAGGTTTTTTTTTTTTTTATTTTAAATATGAATCTCAGTGGATTAGAATGGTGTGTTGAGGTGTGAGGGGATCAGCCTCCTGCTCTCACCTTAGTAATCCTCTCATTCCTGCGGTGGAAGCAAGCAGCACCGCTAACCTGGAGGAGTGTCAGCTTAGTCTCCGTTAACCCTTCTTTGTCTTAACTACAGAATGAAGGTTAACTACACTAAACAGCCCAAAGATTGATTTAAGAAAGGATGAAAGGAAAGATATGGTAGAAGAAGAAGGAGAAGAAGGAGAAGAAAAGAAGAGAAGAAGAAGAAGAAGAAGAAGAAGAAGAAGAAGAAGAAGAAGAAGAGGAAGAGGAAGAGG
>NW_022196904.1:60525229-60549102 GCF_008632895.1 Mastomys coucha
GGAGGAGGAGGAGGAGGAGGAGGAGGAAAGGAGGAATGGAAGCCAGGGAGGGAAAGAGAGAAAGGAAGTGAGAACAAATGCACTTTAGCTGTAAGAGTTTTAGAGCACTTTGCCCTTCACTTATGCCCCACCCCATCTTCACTCCAACGCCCAGCAAGCAGGGGTTTCTATTCAAAGACAACAGTCTCATCTATCAAGGCAAACTTCAGGAAGCTGGACTTAGGGGAATAAGAAAATAAGATGGAGTAAATTCCCCCTCCCCTGTTTAACTGATCACCCAAATTGCTTTAACAACATTTTACAATTTTATATTATTATAATAACACATATGTATATATGATTATTGTGTGAGAGATTTTAAAAAAGAAAACAAATCCCAAGACATGGTTTGCCTTCTTTCATTGAAGCAAAAGCTAATTTAAAATTGTGTCAGTAGCCAAATTATAGCCATAAAGTCTGCATGAGATTAGGAAAATATATTCAGCTGGCTTCAAATGTGGTGGCATTTCTGTGGGTCCCAAGATGACAGGGTTTGTGCAGGAAGGGTGTAAGTACATGGTAGAGGTACTCTCTCAGTTTTAGAAGCATGTTGATGGATTAAAGGTTCATAGATTCAAACACTAGATAGAGGCTGTCACTCATGTGCACCGTCCTGGAGGCTGGCAGAAGGCAGGGCAACAAGACTTCTTAAAGGGCTATTTGGAGTCACCAGTGCTGGAAGACAAGCAGAAGCAGCCCAGTAAGGGAAACATTATTATGGCTTGTAAAATCACAGAAAGGCCCTTCAAAGTGCAAGCTTCAGAATTCCAGTTGGTAGCTCTGGCAGGGTATTTAAGCAAACAGTGAACATCTTTTGCCTGATTTATTTATTTTAAAATTCAAGGCTATGTAATGTGTGCTTGAACACACATTGTGGGTGCTGTGCTGTGCTGTGCTGTGCTGTGTGTGTGTGTGTGTGTACTTTCCAGCTTATTGATGACTTAAATACTGGACTATAGACTATGGCACTGACCATTTTACCAAGCCTGGTATGAGCTAGTTAGAATTTTAATCTCAACATTACATTGCAAGTTAAATCCTGCTGAGAAAGTTCCAAAGTCATTGGAGATCATGTGATCAGCAGTTCTTGTTTAGACCTGGACAAAGTCAAGAACAATGGTGGGATGCTGTATGTTTTCATTTTCAAGAGCCTGTAATGAAATCTTTAAAACAAGAGTTAATTTTTATTATGCAAAAAATACTAATTGATGGTATCAAGTGCTACATGAAGGTGTTAGAAAGAAAAATATTCAGAAAAATTAATATTGTTAATTAGCTGCATGAGTGAACTTCGGGCAAATACCAGCAGCACAACAAACGAGGATTCATTTGATTTAAATTCCTTTTACTACACACTCAAATTCAACATTAGAAGGAAAAATGGAATGTGTGGATTCACTGTTTTTTGTTTGTTTGTTTGTTTTTAGGACATTTATCCACCACACTTTCAGTATAAAGATATAACTTGAGAATAAATTGATAGCCAGAATTTGGTAAGTTGCCATAGTAGAAGAATATTATGTATTAATCTAGAGAACATTCAGGTACTTACATTATCAGCTTCATTTGTCCTCTTCAAAGGCCTCTTCCTTGAAAATGAGTAGGTGCATGTTAAAAATAAATAAATCCTGTACAGAATGTAAAAGGCATTTTTTTTAAAAAAAAATCACATTTAGTTTCTTGGTTATGGAAAGTATTATCTTGAGGGCTTGCAAACTGTATTGTTTGAAAACAAACTGCATTAGTCTTGTCATTTGGAGTACAAGGTAGGTAACAGTAATTCCCTACCCATCTATTAGAATTTGTTATACATTGGTTAATTTTATTTAAGAGATTCCTAAATATATGGCTATGGTAAATTGATTGAAATATTGCCCTTTAAGCATTCAAAGTAAAACTGAAACCATTAAAGGAAAGAAATATTGATTTCAGTGACAGATGTCACACGGGGTATTTCTTGACAGGACCACATCACCTCATATGTCAAATGTCAAAGACAAGCAGTTAAAAAATTAAGGTAGCCTATATCTTTGTCTATTATGTATTAACTTATTTAGTCTCAGGGATGCTGCAGTATTCTGTTGCACAGTTTCTTGTTGTTGGTCACATTTTGAAACACTCAAAAGGATGTAATGCCCTGAAATTTCACCACTGGGGGATTTTTAAAGTTGTTTGTTTGTTTGTTTGGTTTTGATAGTCCTTTCCGAAGATAAATACTTAGCTTATTTACCCATTGATTTTTTTCCCCCACAAGTGATTTTGGTTAACTTAATGGCCTTCAATATCATGTATTATCTTGCAAAAATCTATATTTCTTATATAAGTTGAAGTCAAATAATAGATGTCTGATCTTTCAAAGAATGTACAGTTCAGCGTTCTTCAGTTACTGAAGAACTAATGTTTCATCCGCAGGGTTTGATCCACAAAAAAGACACCCTAATCTGCATATTTATATTTATACTTATATATGTATGCATTTTTGGGCATGTGTGTGTAAGTGCCTGCAGAGGCTATAAGAGGAGATCCAGTACCCTGGAACCAGAGTTATAGGAAGTTGTGAACAACCCAACTTGGGTGCTGGGAATCAAACTCTGATCCTCTGCAAAAGTGACAAGTGTTCTTAACAACTGAGCCATCTCTCTAGCCCCTACTTCTTTCTAAACAAGTCTTAAAATTGATATGATGTGGTGTTGATGAATGTATAATAGGAAAGCCGTGGACTATCCCCACTTACTCTGTAAATGTCTTTTATTCTTATATACTTTAATGATCAGAATTATTGAACCCCTTTAAAGGGCAGTAAATAAAGTTTCTAATTATGAACAAGAGATATGATGTTTGCTTTGAGGTTCAGTAGCACAAAAAAGTTTTCCTAATAAAATTGAAGCAACTCTATCCTAGATACATTAAAATAGGGCATATCTCAGACATGGCTTGGGTTTATGTACTTCTGCCCTACTGCTTCTGATGCCTTTTATCTTCAGTTACTGTCTTATTTGTTAACAAAGTAAATGTCTGAAATTAAAAATGTTTCCAATGGTCTTGCTTATAGAAGTGAAAACATTAGTAAGTATCATTTATATTAAAAAACTATATAAATTATATTATTTATTTTAATTAATGCTTCATTTTATTAATAATTAAATTAACAATATACTTATGTATATAATCATATAAATTATATTGTTTATATAAATTATATTAAATAATTAAATAAAAATATTAAGTAATATTTTTATTCAGACTTGTATGTCCAGTCAGTAATGAGTTTTTTATAGCCTCTTCCCTTCAAACAAAATAAAAAAAGTAGTGCTACTTATGGTAGCTAAAAAGAAACCCTCCCAAAACCAACCAACCAAACAAATAAACAGGAACCCTTAGAATTCAATCTCTTGAAATTATATGCACACTGTTTTTACAATTGAATTTTTAAATTTTAATTAATATTTTTTACTTATTCACTTTACATTCCCTTACTGTCCCCCTTCCAATAACCTCCTCCCACAATTCTTCCCCACAATTGAATTCTTAATAAGGTTTTGTTTTATCTCATCTACTTACCAATATGGTACAGTTCTGAGTTATGAAATTTCTGCCTTGAAAATCAAATTGTAACAATATGCCATCGTAGGCTTTTCTGATGTGAAGGGAGCTTTGGAAACCATATCTCCAAAATTTAGGAAAAAAAAAAAAGTGAAAATTGGCAGGACAGGTTGGTGCACTTCACTTTTTTAGCGATGTCAGAAAGCTTTTCTTTTAAGAAATTACTATTATTGTCTTGTTCATCAAGTGCAAAATGTGAAATAATAATGGAAGAACTACCAAAGGAAAGGTTCTCTTCCATACTTTACCACTCAGGACCCAACAACAACAAACAAAACAAAACCTATTCCCCACCTACCTCCAAAAGTGGCCCCCAACATTTGGGAAGAATTTCTGTGTAACTAGCTGGATAACTTCCAGTCCTCTCAGTTCCTGAGCTTTTCAAAGGCAGCAGGCAATGCCCAGTGCGATTCAGGAATGGACAGCCTCTAGGAGGAAACAGGGACCCCTCACTTAGCTGCAAACTTGAGAAAAGAACTGTTGAAAGTTTCCAAAGGAGGTTCGAAGAGGCAGGACAGTAAGAGCTGATAGAACCAATTTTATTTCTTTCCAGGCATTTCTAACTTTTATGACTATGCCCCCCGCCCTTTACTATCTGTCTTTGTGCCTCCAGGGCCAGTGAAAGAGCAGGGCAGATTCGAGATTGCTTTCAGGGTTTGCCTTCTCTGATGATGGATTACCATGTCAATTTAAACGGCATAGGATTAATTTGTTTCAATGATTTCTCTTTAGGCTGAATGCCAGCCGTTTTCTATCTCTCCGCTTGCTCTTCAGAACTAGAGAGAGAGAGAGAGAGACACACACACACACAGAGAGAAAGAGAGAGAGAGAGAGAGAGAGAGAGAGAGAGAGAGAGAGAGTTTCTATATTTTAAGATGAGAGACAGTAATAGAAATAGACAAGTTGTGTGTACTGTTGCAACAGTTATAGGTTTGAGTCTTTTTATCTCTGAAACATACAGTCACTCACATTAAAATGAAATTGGTCCCAACATTTATTCGATAAGCACTTGTCTTGTAGATAATCCACTGCAGAGTGCTTTTGACATATAAGGATTTAATTTCTCTTGGACAAGTTATTAGTACGACACATTTAAGCTAACCACCTACAATGAGGTTATTGAGATCTCTAACAACCTTAAATGCTCATTGCAAAAAAGATTTTGTTTGAGGGAGGGAGACACTTTTGAGAATTCATAGTTTTCACATGCATACACACAAGCAACACAGGCAGTCATGCATGTTTGTGCATGTACACAGACAGGCTCCCTATTTCATATGACCACATTCTTCAATGCTGCTGAAAAAAAGAACCCTCCCATTATGCAGATGTATCTTAGCTTTACAAAAATGAGAATATACAGACTTTTCATTTTGGAAGGATTTCTAAAGTACACAAGAAAAAAAATGTCACTTAAATTCACTTTCTCTGTGAGACCAAATCTATAATGAAGCAGAAAGTGGTTCTAGAAAAGACTTAGATACCACCCCAAATCAAGCAACCCTCCACCCTTCACACACACTAAACTCACAGGTAGCTACAAGATGCTGCCTGAAGAGAAAAAGTGATTTAAGTAAAATGGTGTGCCCTAAAGTGATTGTTTTTATTTCCTAGTTTGAAGAGTGCGCTTTCAGCAGACTCAGATAGATAGGAGAGGGATTGCAATCTAAGGACTGACCATTTGGGGAAAACATGACTGCTCCTATCCCTTTCCCTTTTTCCCAATGCTCTCTCCTTAGTCCAGACTCTCCCACCCCCAGGAAATTTAGCATCATAGTTCAGAATAATAAATTGCATTTGAAATCTGAATACAAATAGATTGTATAGCCTTCCCCCTTTCTCTCACCCTCTCAATGCACAGCCACTCTTTATTTGTGTAGCTTCCACTGTCTAAGGACAGACACAATCAGAGTCCAATCAATGGCTGTCAGAACTGAGTCTATGCAATTTTAATTTGTAAATAAATAAATAAATAAATAAAGTTGTTCGTTGCTAACCTTGTGGGGAGACTGTGTATCCCTAAGCAAAACAAAATCTTGGGGAGTTCTCCCTGAGAAATGATGTTGCACATGAGCAGGAAATTCAGGCAAGAAAGGCTAATTGGAGAGAGAAAGAGGGAGAGAGAGAGAGAGAGAGAGAGAGAGAGAGAGAGAGAGAGAATTAGGTTTAAAAAGAGTGCAATCTAGTATCACATTTTCACTAGTGTAACTTGAAATGAAGGTGTCTTCGAGTTGCCAGCGATGCCAGAACGTTTAGATGTCGGCCACAGATGGGAACACCTATTGAAATGTGTCTGAGGAAGATTAATAGGGCTTGTCACTGTTGGGAAAGCACTGCTTGGCTGTAACTTTCCGCAAGCCCAAGATGAATTACCGATGAATGCTCACTTATCAACCCCATCACTACCGTTCGACACTAAATCAAATTGAGAAGTTATCTGCAATCAGAAATTTTCTTTTTAAAATAGACGTATACCTTTAAGCCCCAACTCCTTAATAATCCCACTCACAAAACAACCCCCCTCCCCCCCGCAGCCCTAGGTGCTTCTTCCTTGGCTTATGCTGAATTACAGCTCAATAATGAATATATTTTTAAAGTTCACACACAAACGGACATCTGGTCAGATTGCAAAGTTTGACAGCATTTTAATGAGTATGAAGGCTTCTTGGAAATGATCATTTAATATTTCGGCAAATGTGTTCTCTTTTACTTTTTAGATTCCCCTGCCCCCTTAATGGAAAAGAAACACAAGAGTGGATTTGACATCGTAAACCCTGTGACTGCATAGTTATCTAATGATCTCCTATAATGAAATTATGGGAATTTTGAGTTTAGGTAGATAACAGAAGAACAAGATTAAATGGATAACGGTGAGAGATAGCCCTGCAGAGGTTTTTAATGGCTTAATGATGTTGCATGTAGCTTGTTTGGGGGATATATTGAGACTTCTATTGGATTGCACAAGTAGTCTTTGATTGAGCTAAACTCAGTCCCCACCCCGACATTCGTATCACCTCTCTTCTTAAACAGAATCTCACTCTGTCACTATGTCACTGCATAGTCCTGGCTGGCCTGAAACTCAGAGACTCTCCTGCCTCTGTCTAGCTGCTGCTAGGATTAAAGACCTGCACCACCACACCCAGCCTCCAGATCTCAATCTTAAGGTGATTTATTTGAGAAACAAGACAAAGTTATTATCTCCTTTTACTATTTATTAATTCTGAGCATCTAGTCTTTCCAGCCTCGGGCTCATTGTGTTTTAATAAAACTTCCCATGGCTGTATTCTGTAAAGCCCTTCCTATTTGCAGAGTGCTTTCCCTTGCAGGGTTCATTTCATTTCTACCAAAATTTCAGTCAAGCAGTTTTTTAAAGTTTCCATTTTGATGATGAGTAGAATGAGGTTGGGTTATTTAAAGTCAGGGGTGGGGGTCAGTGGAAATATAGAATTGGAAACTATGCCACTGTGTCTTTTAGTTTTCATGGAGGATTTTTCCCCACTCTGAGTCATTATATAAATAGAGATTAAAAGATGGTGACAATGCTAATTGCAGCTAACATCTAATACATACGTCACTAATACATGAACACTAACATGTTGTTTTATTTCAGCACAACTTTCCTCTTGTATAGATACTGGTATTATTTCAATAACCCAAGAGAACAAAATGAGGCTTCTGGATTTTAGAACTTATCTGAAACTCACATTGCAGGGAAACTGGGGACAGTACAAAGGTCCTTACAGTAGTCTATCCTAGGTCCTGTTTTTTTTTTTTTTTTTTGGTTTTTTTTTTTTTCGAGACAGGGTTTCTCTGTATAGCCCTGGCTGTCCTGGAACTCACTCTGTAGACCAGGCTGGCCTCGAACTCAGAAATCCGCCTGCCTCTGCCTCCCAAGTGCTGGGATTAAAGGCGTGCGCCACCACCGCCCAGCATAGGTCCTGGTTTTTAATTGCAAGAAGACTTGAATTACACTGAGTGGGACCAAGACATCTCCATTCTTATCCAAATTTGCAAATGTCTCAGATTCTGAGGCAGTGCAGAATACTTCATGGGCTGGCTTCTTTGTCTTTACTTACTATTTATTTATGTACTTCATCACAGTGTTCAGAATCAAACCCTAGGGCTTCACACTTGCAGAGAAAGGAATTTACCCCTGAGCTTCACTGCCCAGCCCTGAGTCCTGGCTGATACAGTCCGGATTTGCCAGTTACTCAGTATATGACCTCTATCCATCACATTGACCTTTATTATCCTTCTCTCAAAATTGGGATGATTAGATCAAATGTACTAGACTATGATGTTTTGATGCACTTTTCTCATTCCTGAGAGTGAGGAGAGGAACCAAGAAGCAGGAACCATGTCTGACGTGAGGGCTAGGCCAGATGGGCAGCTTCTCCATCCTGGACACTGTCAGTAAAAATGTTCAACCCTATAATAAGTCTTGCTTGTATTATCTATCTATCTATCTATCTATCTATCTATCTATCTATCTATCTATCTATCCATCCATCCATCCATCCATCCATCCATCTATCTATCTATCTATCTATCTATCTATCTATCTATCTATCTATCTATCTATCCATCTATCTATCCATCCATCCCTCTCTCCATCTTGCCTCTAAAGAGCATGGAATAGTCAGTCATTCCTCCATAGCTTGTGAGGATGGACTAAAATCCATGCATGCTCAGGTGTCTTCCCCAAAACAGCATGGTGTTTGTCTGCAATTTACACACAGCCTCTGCTTATTTGGAATCAGCTCCAAATTCTTCATGATCCTTAATTCAATAAAAATCCTCAGTAGAGAGTTATACTATATAGTTTAGGAAATAAATGTGTCCTTCTTTCTTTCCTCCCTTCCCTCCCTCCCTCCTTCCCTCCCTCCTTCCCTTCCCTCTCCCTTTCAGTTTGTCATTATTTTCAGACAAGGTCTCAGGTTCAGAATAACCTCTAATTCATGATCCTCTGCCCTGGGCCTCCTGAATGCACCAGATTTAATATGTTAACGTTGTATTTCGAATTTTGTTTGTTTGAACTCGGTGCTAGAGTAGGCTAACCAATACCCAAGCAGGGAAGGTTGTTTAGAAAACACCACATCATTTTAAATGGTTGAGGAAAACTTTTGGCTGCTTTATTTTCCAGACAGAATTAAGAAGACTCCAGGTCTGGAGAGGCATGGGGGAATTTACTCAGCTAATTGGTTACAACAATGACATGAACCCATCTTCTCTTGCTCCCCAAACCATGAATCAATACGTCTCTGAAAATGTCATTTCCCACTATGCTTCCTGTTCAACCAGTACCCCTGACTATTTCTGCATTATAATGTGTGTGTGTGTGTATGATGAGATACTTTATGTAAGTTGTTACTAATTGTAATGAGAGAAAAATTTTCTAAGTCTCTGTCACAATCATTTCTTGTAACACTTACAAAGCTGACCAGCTAGATAGCTGAAGCTTTGGTAAGAAGTTCTACAGAAAGAATGCTTTGTCGAGGTGTGGCAGTACATCCCTGCAATCCCTGTCCTCTCCAGGGGGAGATGGAGAGATCAACAGTTGAAGGTCACATCCTCAGCTATATAGCAAGCTCCTAGCCAACCTGGCCTACCAGAGGCCCTTGTGTGCAAAAGCAAATAAGGAAGTAAAAATAATCTCTAATTTCTATTAAATCTCACAATACTCCATCCACTCCGTATTTGTTGCAACTCTCCTCTGATAGTTCCCCAGCAAGAAAAGTATACCTTTTAAATCTTCCCTTTCCCAGGTCCCACGTTGTCTTTGCTTGGTCATTGCTTGCTTTGGGAAAACCCGTCTGGGTTTAATCAGAAGTTACAAGACAAAATGTGCATTATTAAGAAATATAAATATTTTCAGAAGCAATTAAAGGGATGAAAGATTGATTCCGCCTGTAGATTAGACATAATTTGAAGCGTCTTGTTCTAATGAGAGTTACTGGGATCTAAAGTCAGGAGCTGGCCTGACCACCAGTTAGAAATCCCAAAGCATTCGAGTAATCTGTCAGTGATTCTCATTCACGATATATCCAGACACCTTTTTTTTTTTTTTTTTGCTTGCCAATCTCTGGGTTAAAATTCTTTCCTTACTCCCCTTAGGGATTTGTAATAGTCACCTTTGAGAAATCATGACTAATTCTTTCTCCTCTTCAGCGTTTAAAAGGGAGTACCTCCCTTTTCACAACTCGGAAGTTGGCTTAGCATTAACTTTCATAAGTACATGTTGGCCTGAAGGCATCTGTATTACAATTTCTTTCTTGGCTTAATAAAAGGTATCACATTATCTACCTGGTCAATCTCTATTGGCTTTCAAAACTGAGACATGGAAAAACCTAATAAGCCTCATTAGGATATCTGCTTTAAAAAAAAAAAAAAAAGACAGCCTCATTTAGGGCATTACTTAACAGAGCTGGGTGGCCAGGATTTGATACAGGTATTCCTAATTTAATAGTTCTAAAAAAAAAAAAAAAAAAAGGAGGGGGTGGGGAGGGCTGGTGACTAATATGTACATGGAATTTTAATACACAAGGGATCAAAACCTGATTGTTGTATTTTGTTTTTCTTTTCTTTCTTTCTTCCCTTTAATCCCACCTTTTGTCCCCATGGCTGTGTGTGAGAGAGATGGCTTGATTTCCTTGAGATGCTTCACCCATCCACAGCTGGAAGTCCAAAGGGGACCAAAAATGTCTTTAAAATCAACACAAGTCCGGGAGCCTGAGAGAACAAGTTTTCCTTTGTAGTGGGGATAGTATTATTTGCTGTAGGTTTTTTTTTGATATACATTCTAAATTAGGCCTGCAAAGGCATGCTTCATCTTTAATTCATCACTCTCAGCTGAAAGAGATTAGCAATGTCTAGCACGCACCCCTCGGATGGTGCTGACCTCATCAAGTATGGCCTGAAATTAATTAGCCTCATTCATTCCAAATGGAAAAGGATAATGGAGCAGCGTCTTAGCGATGACCATCACACATTGTATGCAGCATATTTAAAAAGCCTCTATTTTCAAACCATGTAGATTAAAATTCTTTCCAGAGCTCACAATATGCCTGAGTTATCAAGGCCCTAGAAGAGATCCCAGTTGGTTTTGTTCATACCACCGTGTGCCTGTGGGGTCGTGCATGTAGACTTGTGTGTTGCATGGGTCTTTTCCCTGTTCCTGTTAGCTATGTCCTCTCTTAGCTGGTTTGTTCTCCAGAATCACACCTGGAGTACTTAGCTAGCAAAACCCTTGATTTTCAATCCTGCATTCAATGACCTGGTAGATCAGAATGCTCTGTGCACATTTTTGATTGCCAGTCAGAAGAAAATTCCAGAAGAAAGGCTGCAGCTATTTTTCACCAGGATTCTAGTCGGCCTCCAATTTGGACACAGAAAAGCTCCTTAAAGAGAGAGTCAACTTTTATGAGTTATTTTTGAGCTTTCAATGTCTTTTCCCAGTCTTTACTGTTTTGATCGTATTTTAAAATATGACCGAGGATCATGCTAGAAGACCAAATCTCTTCAATTTACCATCTTACTAAGATTAGCTGATTTTTTTCCCCTTCTGGGGATTGACTAAGAGAGGCCAAATTTTTGAATATCAAAACCGCTTTCTTTTTGAGCCAAAAAAAATCTTGACTAGAGTTCTTTGGGATCCTCAAAGACATTGTAAAGTTTATTTTTATGAACAGTAGTTTGGGACTATAGATCAGAGGAAGAAAGAGCCTGTGACTTTTGTGTTTTCGGTTTTTAATTTTTTAAATAGTATGAAATAGAGACAGTTTCTGAGAAGGTACCAGTAGTATTTGAGGGGATAAGATCTTTACATAGTGCACATTTCTTAAGAAAAGAATTATCCCAGAATAACTTTGGTGAAAGAAAGAAATAGATCTTTGGTGTAATTTAGCAGCAAAGTTTCCATTTAACTTCAAGAATCAAACTTGTAGCTTTAGGGAAATCATCTTTTCAGGGCTCTTTGATGTCCTAGAGCTTCATACATGTGATTTAAGATTAGTTTATCTTATGATACAACAAAAGTTGGAAGTTGGCGTCTCCTCTGTATAGACAGAAGAGGTGGAGATTTCTCCCAGCTTGCTTCTGGCTCATCAGTACACAAGAAGTCCTCTTTATGTAATGGTCAGCATGCTGTCTCTGTGCAGAAGCTCACCAGCTAGGAACTGTGAACCAATCATTTGGATGTAAAGGATTTACCTTTCAACATTCCAAATCATCTAGCATATGATTGGAAGAAATTTGCCAGCTTAAAGTCTAGGGGGAGAAGATGTGAAAAACAAAGAAGGAATAACTCATACACATTTGATTTGGAACGCGCCGCTTAACGGAACCTGGGATGAGCATTGATGTGCTGAAGAACTTCAAAGGGTGAGAGAATTAGACAAACTGCAAATTACCCTCTAGGTGACTTGGAACGCCAAGGCAAATAAATGCAATTGTAAATAAAAGGAGGTGTTCTTCAGCAGTAGTGACTCATTGAAACATATGCTTTACACTGTGTTTTCCGAATAGTAAAACTGGTGTTATATTTACTATTGAGACAAGGGGATGTAGCTTGTGAACATAAAGCACCTCTCATATTTCACTTAAGATATTATATGTTTTTAGTCAACAGAGGTAAAGATAGCAACCATGCTCTAAACATAAAGATTAGTTACATGAAATGTGAGTTCATTCAAATGAAAAAACTCACAGTAGGCTTCAGGCTAACTGAAGACCCATGTGGAACCACAAATTGTTACTGTTTAGGCATTTGAAAGTGGAAAAAGAGGGCCATTAAAATTCAAGGGGCTTTTCTGATCCTCCCCTCCACTCAGTACTTTGGGGGTAAGCTGTGGTTGTTGTCTGGGTTCTTGAAGAAACTTTAAGGCTGCTTTCGCTAATGATGTCTACAAGATAGGTTAGGCTAGCCAGAACTGGAAGGTGTTTTGGGAAGGTCTTTGTTTTATTTTGTCTTCCTTGACATTCCCTGGGAGATGTTGAGAAGAACGGTATATATGAAGAAACTTTCAGTGACAGATGTGGGAACAGCCGAAGAGGAACACCCAGAGAGGAAGTTGTAGTCTTTGGGTAGCTAAATATGCCTGTCATTTTTTGCCTGAACCCAAAACATTGCACATGCTTGGGGGATCGTTCTGCTATAGGGCGAAACCTCCAGTTCGCAGGACATTTTTTTAGTAAGGGGAACATGGATGAAAAATTATCGGATTAATCTGCAGGGTACTTAATAAGCAAAGGCCCTGTGCTAAGCTGTGCACTAAGGTAACTCGGTTTCTCACCACAGTACCAGGCAGGCATTACTGTTTCCACCCCTCAGGTGAAGGTGCTATAGCACAGGGATGCTATACGAGCCACTCAAGATAACATTGGTTATAAAAATGACCTAATTCAACAATGTCTCATTTTGTCTCTCAGTGCTTATGTCCAATGCTAGATGACTCGTCAAAATAAAATGTAATTGTGGTGTTTGCAAACCAAACTGCCATGGACTACGCACGAGAGAATTAACTTCCCATTTCTGGACAATCAAAGGTAGTAGGGAGTACTGAGGAGAATTTGGGGGATGGCAGGAAACCTTAGAGAGGGGACGGTGTCCCATCTCATCTTCTGATCCCTCAGGTCAGAAGCACTTTGCTTCCCAAACCTCCCATGACCTTTGATCTTCTACCTGGCAAGCTGGATTAGTGAGATACATGATTTGAGGGAGAAAAGTTGGGGGGGGGGAGGGAGGGGGTGAGAGGGAGGGAGGAGGGGAGAGAAAGAGAAAGAAAGAAGATTGGAAAATGGAATGGTGTTTAAAGAAAAAGGTTTAAAAAGGTCACAGCAAGAGATTGACTTGGAAGGAGAGAATGGGCAGACTGTCTGAACAATATTTAACAGAATTTTGACTACACACTCTGGTGATAATCAGATGAAAATGTGATCAGGGAAGTTTTGAAGAAGCAGGAAGGAAGGCCTAAGAGGGGGGAAAAAAACAAGCAAGCAAGCAAGCAAACAAACAAATTAAAAGCACTCAGATTTTATCACTGCCTTTTGTCACAAAGAAAGCTGTACTCCCTCCCCCAACCCCCGCCCCAGTCTCCCTTTTTCCTGCTGAAGTTTAGGCTAATGATTTTTCCCAGTATAAAGAAATTTCATCCCTTGTGCTGTATAGGTTGCAGTTTTAGCTGGCCTAGCAAATGTGGTTTACAAAATGCTTTCTCTCTTATAGTAACATATGAAGTGCCCTTATATCTTTATGGCCCGTGTCTTTTATCTCATTTAATGTCACACTGAATTTGCAGGGTGTATGTAATTACATCTGCAGATGTGGAAACAGGGCTCAGAGGTTATGGAGTCAGCCCTCCACTGGACAACCCAAATCACTAACGAGTCCTTCCTAGTCTTTTCCCACATCGTCTTCCTTACACAGCTAGAGTGGCACAATTGTAACCGGAAAATGACCTTACAGAACCACTGGCTAAAGCCCAAGTCATGATGGTACACACCGCTAACCGTTTATTTTGCTGGGCTGGAGTTTGGGTTTACTTTGAAACCTACCTGTTGTCTTGCAGGTGTCATTCAGTCTGCGAAGCTTAGGCAAAAGCTGTTTGAGTAGCTTGAACTCACACTTCCACCTGCTGGGACTTGGGGGGGGGGGGGACACTGTGAGAAAGGTGGAGTCTACAAGGAGGCTCCGACCAGCCACCTGCATCTTCATCCAGCTGTTTCCAGGGATTGTAGTGCTGATGAAAAGGTTGAATTAACACTCCAAACTGTTCCTCTGCCAATTGAGGCCAAATTCCAGATTCCTTAAAAAGCATGTAAGGAAAGGGGCAACTGCATTTGGGAGCAATTACCCAGATTAGGAGGCCACAGTGATCTGTTTACACTTTGTAGCCCAGGGCCCTTTGGCTCTGGTCCACAAGCAGGAGATTGTAAATGGCAAGGAATTTCAGCCTAACACTGACTTCCCTCTTGACCTGTGGGTTCAAGCCAGAGAAAAGCTGATAGAAAAAGCCCTGGTGTCAACTGCAAGCAAGTGTCCAAGCAAGTAGGACACAGAACATTGGGTTCCAGGTAAAGGAGTTGACACAGAGGTCCCCCTGCAGTGAACACACAGGTAAAGTCCAACTGTAACTGTTACATCAGGATGCAGTTATTCAGGTGAATGCTCCTCAAAAATGATTTTTGCAAAACAAATTAGGAAGTAACATTTCCCTGACATCTTCTGCTTAATTACTACAACACCATGATTTAACTTTGCTTCTGAATACATTACAGGTTAACCAGTAACCTAGGGGAGATAGAGAGGTTATCACCATGCACACTGTACCAACATGAGTGTTTTTAAAAATAGTTGGCAAATACGAAGATTTTATTTATTATTATTTATTTATTTATTTATCTGAGACAAGGTCTCATCTCACGTGGCACTGGCTCTGTATACCAAGAAGTCTTGAACTCCCAGAGCTAGGTCTGCTTCTACCTTTCAAGTGCTAAGTCTAATGGTGCACACCACAGTGCCTGGCAAATACAGACACCTTGGCCAAAATAGTACCATCTAGAACAGTTGGTCTAAACTCTGAAGTGGTTAAACTGTACGACATTGAGACGTAGGCTCCTCCCCCTTCAGAGAAAGGACTGTACTCATTTTTCAGAGCTTTGGTCATTTTAAAATTGTTTGAAGGTATTTACCTTTTCTTAATGCAATCCTGAGGCTAGTGGCTTGACCTTGCTCATTGAAATGTGCACAGAGGTGAGGAAGCATGAAGAATGGGAGGTATCCATCCCAGAAGAGCAGGCCTGCCAACTGTAGTGGGGCTGAGGAGACAGGAGGCTTCCCCTGTGGTCACAGTGCCCACATGCAGGAGTTGTAAACCAGACCACACTAAATACCGCGGGTAGACTGAGAAACTGCAAAGAACCACAGGAAGAGGCTGCATTCTTCTTTCTAAAGATCTCCCCGCCCCCATTCCCCCGTGGTTTTAAAACTCAGTAGCTTTTCTGCTGATATTTAAAACATTTATTTTGTGTTCCAAGCATGGTGGTGCATATCTTCAATTCCCAGCATTTGGGAGGCAGAGGCAGGCAGATCTCTGTGATTTCAAAGCCTGCCTAGTCTACTCACCAAGTTCTAGGCTAGCCATGGCTACAGAGTGTGAGTCTCAAACTGTGTGTGTGTGTGTGTGTGTGTGTGTGTGTGTGTGTGTGTGTGTGAGAGAGAGAGAGAGAGAGAGAGAGAGAGAGAGAGAGAGAGAGAGAGAATGTGTGTAATTCAGAGGAGAGGGAACTACTTTTGGGATAAGCTCTCACTTTCCAACCTCACTGCATCAGGGTCTCTCTTGTTTCTGTTACTACATTATGCACTACTGGCTACATGGCTTCTGGGTGATTCTCCTGTCTCTGCTTCCCATTTCCCTGCAATAGTGTTTGAGTTACAGTTATATGCACACAGCTTTTTACTCAGGGACTAAAATTCAGACAGTCAAACTTGCATGGTTAGCAATTTTATCTGCGGAACCATCTACCCAGCTCTCTAAAATTCTCTGAAGATGGACTTAGATGAAAAACTGGAGAGATAGTTTAGCAAATAAGAGAGCTTTTTGCTCTGCATCTTAAACTTTTTGACCCAAGTGTCACCCATGTGCTCACAACTGCCTGCAACTGCAGCTCCAGGTGTAGCCTCTGATGCCTCTTAACCTCTGCAGGTACTTACACACAAGTACACATATCCTCACACAGACACACATGCGTATACACAATTAAAACCATCAAAATAAATCCTGAACTAAGGAACTTAGATTGAAGCTGTGACATGGACTCTGAGGCATTTTGATCCCATAATCCTGTGACATTGAAGGCAACTAAGAGGAAACCACTCTACTCCGACGTACAAGTGCTCCCAAAAACCCAACTTTTTCCATGTTGGATTTTTCTGATCCTGGCTTATCTCAACAATTTACCATTTTTTTCTTACAAGGTCAGAGCCTATGACATTCACAATTAGCTTCCAAATTAACTTAGAAATGATAGTAAGCTCTCAGCTAAATGCTTGGGTGGCCACTGGGGACCAGACCAACTTCCTAGAATAAGGTTAAGACTGAGTTGTTGTGTGGCGATGTGTGGATCGCATCAAAGACTGAGCAGGAATTCCTTGTGACACTAGAGATAGGGCCTACAATTCTGCATATTTATGTGGCATGCTGACCTTCCTTTACCTGTAAACCAGATAACCTTTAAGTAATATTTTGGTTTGAATTTAAGGTTCTGTAACACTCAAGAACGTGCGGACACCTTCCTGTGGGAGGAGGCTTGGGGGAAACATGGTTTCTGGTTCCTGCTGAAGCCAGCATGAAGGTAGATTTTGTAAATTGCAGATTCTAAGCAGGTAACAGACATATATGAAGGCCTGGACCAAGTCTGCTAGATAGAGGGAAGGTTTACACCCCCACAGGCACCATTCTTAGAAAGGCGTGTTTATTGATGGCTTTGATTGTGAATGGGAGCAGAAATCATAGTGGGTTGGATTCTGTTCCTCAGAGGCATCGCTTTACTTGTTTGTTTATTTATTTATTTATTTATTTATTTATTTATTTGATATTTTCTTTATTTACATGTCATATGATATCATCTTTCCCAGTTTCCCCTCTGGAAAAAAACAAAATAAAAAATAAAACCCAAAAATCCCCCTGTTCTCTCCTCCCCTCCCCCTGCTCACCAACCCACCCTCTCCCGATTCCTGGCCCTGGCATTCCCCTACACTGGGGCATAGAGCCTTCACAGGGCCAAGGTCCTCTCCAGAGCAATCGTTTTTTACCCTAAGAGAAAATGTTCAGTACTTAGAGATAAAGGACACACTTCCTAACCCACTATTTTTGTTTTCCCGGATCCATTTTCTGGATTCCTCCACAGGACAAGGATTACTGCTTCCCTGAGTTGGCTTGCTTTGCCAGAGTATCTTAAAAGGTCTTTTGAAACAAATAAAATACTCAGAACTGCTGTGACTGTCACAGACAGTGTCCTGTTACTGGCTTTAAACAGGGCCCCTCACGCGGAAGAAGCCCTATATCCTGGAGTCAGATGTCAATCATCCTGGGTATGTACTTAATGCTTTTAAGAGTGTTTCATGTTTATCCCCATTAAATTTCAGTTTGCTTTGGATTTTTGGGAGCTTCGAGGACCTGTCACTCTCAACTTTTGTTGCTTTATAGACTGACTAGCACTAACTTTTTCCCTCCCTAGTTTCACTCAATTACTGACCTAAATTTTGACCCTATCAGGGATTCTGGAGTTTCTCAGGTTATTATGGCAAAAAATAAGTGTATACTTATTCTGTCAGCTCATAAGTAGTGGTTAATACAATGGTCTCCAAAGTGAGATTTACTTCTAATCAAGTCCTGGGCTTGCCTATATGACATGCATGTGGGCATCTTAATTTATTTGTGCCTGTTTCTTATCTGTAAAATGGAAACATAGTAGAAGTACCTCATGCGACCTTTATGACATTATTATTATGATTCAATGAATTAACATATGCAAAGCACTTACATTAGTGCTGGAGACAGTACATGCATTATTTATTATAAAGATAAGATAGATGGAGACTGGTTCCGAAAAGGAAGGCAATGCCTTGTTTATAACTCTATCTTCTGAAAGATAAAGAAATGTATTTGCTTTCCTTATGCTGAGGTTTCTGGTAAATACACCGTAAGCAGCAGGTAATATAATCAACCCTGTGCTTTCTAACCATAACAGATATTCAATGTTATAAACCACGAAATCTTTGGCCAGAGAGACAGCTCAGTAGGGTCAAGGTTTTGTCTGTCAAACCTGCTGAGCTGAGTTTGCTCCCTGAAACTGAAATGGTAAAAGGAGAGACTAGATTCCCAATGGGTTGTTTTAAAATTTCCATACATGTGTTATGGCACATGTGCAAATGCCCCCTTCTCCCCCCCACCCCACATACACAAGAGGAAAAAAAACTAACAATAAAGATATAATCTTGGTGATGAGTGGAGAAGAGTATGTGTTGAACATTAAGACCACCTCAACAGTGATAATTTTTCTGCGAAAAAATATGAGCAGGGCCGCATACATTCTAGGTGAGTACGCTACCTCTGAGCTACAGCCCCCCTATCCCAAACCAAGTCCAAGGTGATTCTACTGTGTTTCTAGACTGCCGAGGAAACCAACAATGTCCCACACGCAACTCTAGTCTCAGTTCTGAGAAGAACACATTCTGCTGAGGCTGTGCGCATAGCGAGCTGAGAAAAAACAAAAAACAAAACAAAACCTTAACAATTTGGGTATTTTTAATACAAAAAAAAAGAGCTAAAGAAACATGCTTGTGTTTCATAGATCTTCATTTTGCTTAAACTTTTGTACATTTCTTGGTCATAGGAAGACTCACCCGAGAATACATGCTTAGAAGAAAACTGTTTCAAGCCTCATTCTCTACGGAGTGGATGTCTCTGCATAGTCCTCCCTTTCCACAAACTCCAACACTGAAGCCCTGACACTGGGAGTCCCTGAGTAAGTACAAGACTGGATGATTTCCCTCTTGCTTCACTGCCCTAATCAAGTTCTCATGAGGCTAGACATTTCAGTCTTTTAGAGACATCTTTTACAGGTGGTCCTCTTTGAACTGTCCATGCTAATTTTGATAGGTTGGGTACTTCCCCATTTCTGTATTGGTACAGGGGAGCTCAAAGAACGAAAGACAGCAGCCTTTGTTCCTTTGTGTGTGTTCCATAAGTACCCCCTGATGCACTCACCTGCTGTACGATATGGGAGGAGCTTTTCTGTGGGAGCAGAGGCCGCAGGTAACACGATCCACAGTTGTTGTGTGTGTAACGTGCTAATACTTGTGACAGCAACCCTCTGAAAGGGGTGTAGCAAGTCATTTGAAGTTTGTACACAGACAGTACTATCCATTACACTCACCCATATCATACCCCTAATCTCCAAGGGCAGAGATGCTATTACAGTTGGCAGGCCAAGATCGTCTGTGTATGTACACACAACTCCCACTGACTGTGTCGAGGAGTTACTTCAATGGGAGTTTTCAGTGGCATAAATTTAACCCAGTTCAATCGTGACCACAGCAGGCCTGGCTAGACGGAGAAATCTGGCTGCGTGTTAAAAAGGCTGAAGAAGAACAAAAAGGCTGCCAGGTTTTGTAAGAAATAATATCCCCAGAGCACTGAGAACTGTAGTTGGATACTCAATACCCTCCTTCTCCTTCTCCCACCACCAGCGGGCCCCCAGCTGGTATTCGAAGCACCTGAAACAGAGTGGACATTAAAAAAAAAAAATGTCTACCATGCAGTAAGACTATACTTTGCAGCCTAGCTCATTATGTGAGGGTGGAAAAACATTTATTTGGAACATTTATTTATCTATCAAATCTAAAGGGACACTTTGGAAGTAATCACCTTTTTGGTTTTGTCTGTTTGTTTGAATCCATAAAACAAAAAGCAGGAAGCCTACAAACGCCATGTTGCTTTGGGTGTTCTATTGTATATGGGCTCTCACCCTGCTACGGGTCATAGGGATTTCTTTCCCATGTGATTCCTGGGAAGCTTTTTAGGGCCTCAGATCATATTGTCAAAGTGATCAGACATTCCTGACCTCAAGCCTTGGTTGCAATAATATCAGGATGTAATCCTAAGCCCTTGGCATTGCAATCCTCCAGGCTGTAAACATTCAAGTCCCATTTATTCCTGACCATTTGAAAGTGGTACTTTGACAAGCAGAGCCTGGGTTGGAATCCCTGCTTTGTGCTCTGATAATTATATATCTTGGAGATGTTGCTTGACATCTGGAAGCCCTATTTTTTTTCTCATCTGCATTCAGAAGTTGACAATAACTTATTCATGGCGGTGCTGTGTGGAAGCCCTCAGAGGAAAGGGCATGCTTTGGTGAATGGCTGTAGGCCACTGTTGGGATACTTAGTAGATATTCAGTAAAACCTTCCCTCTACATCTGGAGTTGGTACTCCTCCAGCTCTGTGGATAATAAAGAGAACACTGCTTTGAAAAAAAAATCTCCTAATTAGCAACTAAACATAGTGGCACATACCTGTAATCTGAGCACCGGGGAGGCTGAGGCGGGAGCAACACTGTGAGCAACAGTGAGACCTTGTTTCAAAAAAACAAAACAAAGCAACAAAAACAAACCACATAGGCTGGGTGGTACACTTAATCCTAGCACTGGGGAGGCAGAGGCAGATGGATCTCAGTGAGTTTGAGGCCAGCCTGGTCTATAGAATGAGTTTTAGAACAGCCAGAGCTACATAGTAAGACTCTGGAAACAACAGTAAGCTAAACCAGCACATACTTACACACACACACACACACACACACACACACACACACACACACACACATACAGAACAATTATTAAAGTTTACATGCAACTTTTTTCCCTCTTCATTTTGGTGAGATCAAAACCAGGAACGAATCTTTCAATGTTAAAAAACTAGTATGTTTCATTATAACTAGTTTAGTAATCAAAAACTACATTACTCCCTTTTAGACTTGTGTTTTCTTCATTAAAAGCAAACCAAAGCAAACCAGAAGAGAGCTAACAATATGTGCACCTTAGTCTGGAATCAGATTAATCACATGATAAAAAAAATTCATTACTCCAAATGAAAATGTCCAAAAGGTACTCTAAACAAGTTTTTAAAACATAATGTGTTCTTGACTCAGAAAAAGCACAATAGGTTAATTTGGAAGATATGAATAATTCAATATAGAATCATGGGCTTCTTGCATAGTTTTTTATATGAAAAAGTACTGCTTTATCATTGTTAGGGGAAACTGATATATGTAACTCGAGACTTCTCTTCATAGAGGCAGCTATGTATTCATGTATTTCTTTTAAAGAAGAAAGTAACAGTTAAAATTAGTATGTTTGCACAGAGCACTTGCAGAGTGTGTGTGTGTGTGAGAGAGAGAGAGAAAGAGAGAGAGAGAGAGACAGAGAGACAGAGGGAGGGAGGAAGGGAGAGATTGGTGATCACAATGTAGCAATCTCTATTTGTATAATAAAGTCAGAAGAAATGGGACAATTTGGATCTGCATGATGGTTCAGCAGGTAAAACCACCAAACCTAATGAACCAATGATGCAAGCTCAATCCCCTGGACCCATGTGGTGGAAGGAGAGAACTGACTCCTGCAACTGTCCACTTACCTTCCCATGAATATGTGCCATGAATGTTCCATACAACCTATGCTCACAAAATGAATAAATAAAATGTGCTCTTTTAAAAAAGAAAAATGTTTACTATGAATATAAGTTCAGATCAATAAATCTCTACGTGAAAGGTAAAGTTGATGTACATATATTCAAACCTAAGACTACCCATGTGATCCTAACTAACACCAAGTTTCCATGCTACACATGTGATGCTAAGTTTAGTATTTCTATATTACCAACCAAGTGTAAAAATATGAAAGTAGAAATCTGTATTCTATCTCTCACCTCATATCTATTCATTTCATGTAGCCTCTCAAGTTCTGGCTGAGTTTGTGATTGGTGTCTTTAATCTAAAGAGAAAGTCTTGAGAAAGACAAGACCCCTTCCTGCTTTTCTGTTCGCATTTCGCCCCAATTTTGGGTAGCCCTTCGGTCTCCCTTCCCTGTGTGTAACATCACAGGACTGTACTGGCTGCATCAAATTGATTTAGGACACTAAGCATTTTCTTAAAAATTAAATTTCCCGTGAAAACGTAACAGGACCAGCAAGGTTGAAAATGCATTATGGGAAAAGTGCCAGAGGTTGTGCTAAAATGCAGGCTGAACGCTTTGTGTCAGGGAGGAGGGGAAAGGGGTCAGAGAGGAGGGCTGAAAGAGAAAGCAGGGCAGCAGGAGAGGCATGGTGGAGAGGAGGGACCAAAATTAGAACAAGAGGCACTGTTTATTAATAACCTTAGTGACCCACAGGCCCCTGACACAAAATACATTAAGGATTCTTGGGACACTCTGGCCTGTCACTCACAGGAGGAGCCAATAAAATGCTGCTGGAGACTGCAAAGGGGCTGAGAACACATGAAAAAGAAAAAGAGAAACCGGAAAAAGAAGAGGCATAGAGTCAGAGGCAGAACAATATCACTGTGGTGCTCCATGATTCCCTTTCTTCCCCTCCAGCACCCTGCTGAAGCCAGTATGTAGCCCAGGCTGGCCTTGAACTTTCGGGCAACCCTTTTTCAAGACACTCACATTCCTGGAGTTGCAGTAGTGTACCTGTGTGCCCAGTTTTCTCTGCATTGCTTGGTTATTTACCTTTCATTGTATGTACAAAGTGATTTCCATGTGCTGAAACTTTTTTATTTATGTAACTTTTGCCTGGCAGATCTATGGAGTGATTTGTTGGTTTTAAATCACACATTTTAAAAAATGCAGTCTTGGGTTTATTATAAATATCTAACATTAATATGCAACCCCAGTGCTCAGGATGGTGAAGTAGGAGGATTGCTCACTATTCAAGGCCAGCCTGACAGCTGGTTCCAGGTCTCAAAAAAAACCAACCAATTGATCATATCCATGGCTCAATCTTAAATCTATTAATCCTTTGCTATCTGATATTGGGGACACTGTTAGTGCATTTAGTCGTTGACATGCTTAGGAGCATTCACAAATGGAGATGTCAACCACCTTCTGCTCGTCTCTCTGCTTTGGGGCTGACTAGGCTCTGTGGGTCTCAGGGTGAGGTCATGGGAACCTGCTCTTTCTTCTAGCATGTTTAGAGCAGGACTTTTTTCTTTGGAAAGCATTTTAAGTCTCTCAGTTCTCTGAAGACAGTTTGTTTTGGTCCTGTGGTAAGAGTCCATTTAATCAAACGACTTCTCTAAGAACTGTGTGCTAATGGCCCTCTTTCTGTGTCTTTTACATTTCATCTCCTCATCTTCTCATCTTCATGGTCCCCCAGAACTTCCCTTTCCTACCTGGTAAGCTTCTCCTCACTAAACAGTTTCCTGAGAGTGGTGCCCTTGTGTGTTTCTCTTTAAGACCTTGCTAAACTCAGAATTCGAGAGAATGCATTTGTGCACTCATGTTGGGAGTCTAAGGATTTTCAATTTTGAGTTATCTCATGCAGAAATAAACCACATATTCTCATTTATCTTTTATATGATCTTCTATACATTTAGAGTTTCTTTCTTTCTTTCTTTACTTCTTCTTCTTCTTCTTCTTCTTCTTCTTCTTCTTCTTCTTCTTCTTCTTCTTCTTCTTCT
>NW_022196904.1:60549441-60567942 GCF_008632895.1 Mastomys coucha
TTCTCCTTCTCCTTCTCCTTCTTCTTCTTCTTCTTCTTCTTCTTCTTCTTCTTCTTCTTCTTTTTCTTTTTCTTCTTCTACTCCTCTTCCTCCTCCTCTTCCTCCCCATTCATTAGATGGTCTTACATTCCATATTTTTCTACATGTAATTTTTCTATTATATTTTATTACTGTTTTCTGGAAAAAGCTATTTGTTCATACATTTGGCATTTGACTGCTTCCTTACTCAAATAATTAGCTAATTTTGGTTCTTTTTGAGTTATCTAGACAGATAATATTACCCATAGACAGTGATTTTTCTGTTCCTCCTACTCCCTAAAAAAAATGTAACTTCTTTATTACTTTTTTTCTGGTCTTGACTTCAAGGCAAGAACCCTCAGGCTATTTAAAGTATTCCTTATTGAAAGTGCCTCTAATATTTTTCTAGCAAGGATGCAGTTCCAAACACATTGTGCTTTTGGTCAGCTCTTGTGTTGGATATCTTTCCCCCATTTAACTTTAAATTTCTCTTCCTGAGCCTTCTGTTTGTCAGCCCTCACATTGGAAGCCTCCTGGAACATTTTTCTAAATATTGAATAAGTATGAACCTTTTACACTTGAGTGTTCTCTGGATATGCAGACGTCTCCTGCATGTATCATCCATTCCTCTTTTCAGGCTTAAATACCCATTGTTCCTTGGCAGTAGAGCTCTCCTTTAATTCTCAGGCAGTAAAGATCTGAGCTGCTCTTGTTTTATTTCATGCAACACCACCAGGCTATTTTCTGCCAGCTGAAAAGTTAGTGTCTTGCATAAGATTTTTTATATTTTCACATTTTAAGAAAATGCTAAACTATTTTTCTCACATAGAAATTATCATTTCATTTGAATTTGCTGACTTTTTGCCAGTGGGAAGTAAAAATAACCCAGTTTTGCATATGCCAAGCAAAAAGAATTGGTTACATGGGTTTAGGTTGGTTAGAACAATAACGGAGAAGGGCTGAGGGAGGGAAAAGCTTCCTACAGCATCTTCCTCAGCTTCTGACAAAGCTGGGGTACCTATGTCAAAGCAGGCTATCTCTTGAGTAGGTGGGGCCTAATGATGGGGGAGGATCTTGAGCATGTCATGGTGTCACCCTCTGCCTGCATGTCTTCACCTACAAATTGTGAGATAATGCAAGAACTATCATTAAGCATTTAGTTTGACACATGTCACCCAGCACACACTTACTACAGAGACTGTTAAGATTATTGGATTTGATGGCAGGTATGTGGATGGTATTTTAGTGAACTAATGGAAAGTGAAGACCCTTCTCCATCATGACTCCTCCCTTCATAGAGCCAATGTCACGTATACTCAAGAGTTTTATCATTTAGGCAACAGAAAGAGATGTAGTGAGGGTTTGACTTAAACTTCTACCCAACATAGGAAGACAGGTAGTTTTATTCCTCTTCTGCTGCCTGTCAATTTTTCTTGGGCCTAACTTGTTAAATACTGCCACAGCAAGCCTTTTTTGCTCACGGAGATCCAGTTTTCCTCCCAGAAAGACATTTTGATAATGGGGGTCTATTAAATCACTGTGCTCATGTGACTAGAGTTTAAGAAACTCCTCAGCACACCTTAATCTCTCCAATTTGTTAGCCCATGGAAACGTCCCTATTGGTGTGAAACTTAGACCCTAAGGAGAAAGGATATGACCTTCTTTTTGTTTTTCCCTACACAAAGATCAAAATCTACTTAAAAAACAAAAAACAAAAATATGGTGGGAGGTAGCTGTATTATTATTGTTTAAAATTAATTATCCTTTGCTCCATATTTCGCCTTGTTTATTTTATCTGCCCTGCTTTCCCCGAGGGGTGGACTCGAGGCTCCCATTTGGTTTTTATTAGTGAAATCAGTTAATAGCTGTTCTATAATGCTTTACTTATTGTGCTAATTTTCTGTAGTTATGTCCAGAGGCAGTTTCCTGGAAGACCACACTAAAAAAAAAAAAAAAAAAAAAACCCAAACCCTAGCTTCTTCTTTAATGGGTTTGGTTAACACTTATAGCCTGGGCTCAGATTATTGAACACTACTGAAAATACATATAGACTGTAGCTAGTATTTTAAATGTATATCTGTGTATAAATGTATGAATGTGTAACCTACGTAAACTCTGATGTCTGCACTGACATTGGTACAATAGATCAGCTCCTTGAATTCAATTATGCGCATATGTGTCTCACTTCTAGGGCCCAGGACAAGAGTGTCCACTGCTATTTACAGGTTTTCATGGGAATGTACCCCTTGTGAGTTTTGATATTTACAGGACTAGTCCTGTAATATAAATGGAGCTTCATAGCAGCTGCATTGACAAGCTTACCTGAAGGATAACTCAGGAAATATTTTCTTGTATGCAATAACTTATGCTCTCCCATTACTCACATCCTGAGTTAGATAAAAATCATCTTCAAACTTAATACCACACACTCTAGGTCGACCTGTAGTGGGAGCTAGCTGGACCAGCTCTCTGGATGGCAAGGATCTCAGAGAGTATATTTGCTGCCTCTGGCTCTGGATGCTCTGTGCAGTGGCCCAGTGTGGATGACAAGGTCCATATCAGATGCTTATGGTTTTCTCTTCAGTCTCTGGTGATGATCAGGGATCCACACCAAACAAGCTTTCATCCAGGCTTTAAAGTGGCCGACCAGTCTTTATGTGACATGCTGGCTATGAAAACTGACCCATGTTTTATTTCTACTTTGGAACATTTGTGCACACATGATGAGCTGTGTTCCGGATGGGACTTGAGTCTAAAGGGAGCTTGGTTTGTTTGCCATATACCTTGGGCCACCTATTTACTACAGCTGTGTTGTGCTTGTGACTTGCCACATGAAATTAAGTGTAGGACTTTTCACCTGTGACATCATATCAGCGCTCAAAACATTTTGGGGTTTGGAGCAATCCAGACTTTGGATTTTGAGTTACAGAGGTCCAACCTGAAGTTGATCTGGACTGAGGTTAAATCCAAAGTGAAATTCTAGTTTAAGAACTGTGCTGACGAGACATCTGTTAGCTTAACACACGCTCTGGTCATTATGGAAGAAGGAACTACACTTGGGATAATGCCTCCATCTTATTCATTTGTTAGCAAGTCTGTAGGGAATTTTCTTCATAAATGATCGATATAGGAGGGCCCCATCCACTGTGGGTGGTGTCTCCCTAGGCAAGTGGTTCTAGGCTGTATAAAAGGCAATCTGAGGGGCTGGAGAGATGGCTTAGCAGTTTAGTGAACTTGTTGCTTTTGCAGAGGACCCAGGTTCAACTCTGTCACTCATATGGTGGCTCACAGCTTCAGGGCATCTAGTGCTCTCTGCCAACCTCTTCAGACAGCAGGCACATGCATGATGCATATACCTGGTGCATATTCCTGGTACATATACATACATGCAGATAAAGCAACTAGCTAGTACGCAGCACTCCTCCATAGCCTCTGCTTCAGTTCCTGCCTTGAGTTCCTGCTCAGAATTGTCTCAGTGATGAATGGTGACTGGCGCATGTAAACCAAATAAACCTTTTCCTCCCCAAATTGTTCTGGTCATGATCTTTTATCACAGCAATAGAAACCTAACCAAGATAATAACTGTTGTAAGTAATGGCTGTGAGAGAAGAGGAAATGAACACAGGACCAGAAAGGACAGGGGAGAGCTATATGCCTGGACAAGTCACTTCTTTCTCAAATCTCTTTTCCTTCCTTTTCTCCACAGGAGGACCTTGGAGAAGAATCACCAAAGGGACTTACTATGATCCTATGAGAATGATCATCAGTGTAAATCAAGTCAAGAGACTTAGATGCTTTCTCCAGCACTCAGAACAGGTAGGGTATGTAACTGACTGACCGATGGCCCTGGGGAGATGTTTACAAGGTTGCTATGGGGGTGGACAGGAGGGAGAGTAAGGACAGGGAGCTATGTGCCAAGGTGTTGCTGGCAATGTTGTGTGGAAAAGAAAATGAGATCTCTCGTTGTTGACTGCTGTTAAGATAGAAGATGAATGAAATGTTGTGTTCAGATGAGCCTACCTGAGTGTACCAGCGGCAGTGATTGGCTCCTTCCAAATCCCCACACATGGTAGTATAGTTTGAGAGGCTGCCTTTAGGTAATGCCCCCAGAGGCCCTCGGAGGAGGTAATGAATAGATTTGCAAGGAAAAAAAAAAACAAACAACCAAACAAACAAACAAAAAAAGGGAACCCACGTGTATTCAGGGGAAGTACTTCGAGGCATTTCAAGGAAGACTCTAAGAAGTAATCATAAAATTTAACGAGAATTTAACTGTGATATGATTTTCTTCCAAGAAGCAATTTTGGATATAATATTTCAAGCTCTAAGTTACAAACTCAGTGGCTAGACCTTGAATGCTTTTATTTGTGTCTTGGGGCTTCTATTCCTTCAATTGAAAAAGAAAATTATTAAGATGATTTTTTTTCCAGAAAGATTAATGGGTACAGCATTGGCTGGCCAGCTCCCATAAAAACTATAGCAGCATAGAATCACTGAGATTAAGAACTAGGTTTAAATCATGGAACTGCCTAGTAATACCAGTGCTTAATTAAGAAATCTGTAGCATTGATTTGATGAGGAAAAACGTCATCATAGTATGACTGCAACTTTCCCTTCCAGTTGTTATTGGAGACATTATGGAGAGGATGTCCTACACAGACTTTGGCAGTCATAGGACCAGTTCTCAAATTAAAATGAAGTTTCAAATCTAAGCATAGGAACAAACTAATTTACTTGAAGGGTAACAAAGGAGGTCCTTGCCTAAAAATAAATGTGATAGATTTGGTTTCAATGTTAGATGGCACTTGTTTTTAATTTTTGTAAATCCAAAATCCCTCATAATTCATGTGGATATAAATGCCAGCCTCTTGAAGGTGAAAAATGGGTATTGTATTTTATTTTACATTCTCAAAGTCTAGCACCTGTTTCTTGGTATGTAACAATCTCCTTAACTGTTTTTGAAACAGCAGACTAAAAATACTTTGTGTGTGTGCGCGCGTGTGTGTGTGTGTGTGTGTGTGTGTGTGTGTGGTGTATGCATGTGTGGTGTATGCATAAGTGGTGTATGTGCACATGTGTACACAGATACAAAGGCCAAAGGAGGACATTGGGTGTCATCTTTTGAGACAGGGTCTCTCACTGAATGTAGGGCTAGGCTGACAGTCATCAAGCCCCATCCACGCTCTCTCTGTCTCTGTCTGTCTGTCTGTCTGTCTGTCTGTCTGTCTGTCTGTCTGTCTCTGTCAAGAGCTCGTATACACCAAGCTCTTGCTCCTGCTCCAAGTTGTTGATTTTTGACAGATTTACAGAATGTGATGTTTTGCTGTGCACATCCTTCAAATTACTGCATGGGTCTACCACTTGTGCACTGCCAAGGAAGCAGGCGGAAGCAGGCGGAATCAGGCGGAAGCAGGCGGACTACATTTGACGAGTGTGGGTCTAATGCTGAAAACCAGAGAAACTTTAATGGTATAACATTATAAATTTCTTGTTCTCTTCAAAGTATTTGAAGGTATAGTCACATGATTTATAGACTCCTGTGAAGGTGTGGTCCCTTGATTTATGGACCCCTGTGACAACAATTGCCTGGGACACAGCAATAGCTGATCTTATCACATAATACTTCTTCACAGGATGACAACTTTAATAACTGTGAATGGTGGGCTAGGAATAACGGTGCATGCCCATAATCTAAGCACTAGGGAGGCCGAGGCAGGAGGATTAGGAGACTGAGGCCAGTCTAGGTTATATAGTTTGATGCTAGTCTGGGCTATAAAGTGAAACTCTGTCTTTAAAAATGTGACTGGCATCATTCCTGGGGTTAGGACCATATACTGTATTCTAGGGTCCTGGAATCCCTAACAAACCAAGATCAATCACCTCTCTTTAATAGACCAATTAAAGAGACAATTTAGTAATAAAAAGAGATTTGTTTAATGTCACACTAGTATAAGAACAAAGAGGTGACACCCCCAAGCCCATCTCTGAAGTTCTGCCTTGAAATTTAGGTTCAAACAGAAGGCAGGAGCTGTGTGTGACTAATCAGTTCTGGTCAAGATGTGGTCCTGCCCATGATCATGGAGCCATGATTTTGGCTCCAGTTCCTCCCATAAGGTGGTCTGCAAAGGTGAAATCTCTTCTGGGGAGACATGCTGCTTGTCTGTCTAACACTGGGGTAAGAGCCTTTTCCTTCTTCCTGAATAAGATTTCTGGAGAAATTTCAGTTACTTGAGGGTGCTTTGATTCAAGAGCTTGATAGCCAAAGGAGTAACAAGTATTACTCACATTATCACACCCACTCCTCCATTAGGTTTCAAGCTGCATTCGTGCCTGGGGCCATTTCCTTGTTTATGGCCTCTGGCTGGCTTCAGTGTCTTGCTTAGTAGCCTTGCATATGGGACAATGCCCTGCTCTGCTGTGGTTTGAATCTGGAGTGTCCTCCTAAGGCCCATGTTGTAGTGCTGATCTCGTTTTGAGAAGTGGTAGTGCACTTCTCAAAAGAGGTTCAACTTACTGGAAGGAAGTTAGGTCATTTGGAGGCTTGTCTTAGAAGGGGATATTCAAACCCTCCATCTTTCTTTGGTTTTAGGTGCCATATGCAGTCTTCCTCTGCCACATCTTCCAATTATGATGTTGTCTATCATCAAAAGGCCCAGAGAGATGAGATCACATCATGGCAGACAGATACCACTATAACTGTAAGCCAAACTAAAACTTCCCTTCTTAAAAGTTAATTTTCTCAATACTTTTAAAAATTAAATAATTAATTGTTTAGAGTAGGAAAACTAAGTAATTATTTAATTATTTTAGAATAGTGAAGAGCTGAGCAGGAGAGGGCCTGAGGATTAGAAGACAGCATTGGGTGCGTCACATTGACTTCAGCAAGCTAAAAATCTAAACATGAGCTTAATCATTTCTTCCAGCCTAGCATAAAGAGAAAGCATGACCCTAGACATGGAGTGAATGGAGTGTGCAGGTTCCTACGAGTTCACTGTGGCTCCAGTGGGGATTGGGCAGGCTCCAAGCACTAAATAACCCTAATGATATCAGGTAGGGGCTCACCAGGGAGCTGTTTGAGAGTTTGTCAGAGCATATTAAAATACAATACATCCCCATCATCCAAAATGGAACATCAGTCCATCTGTCCATATATTCTTTCCTGATATTAAATTAGTCCAGGGGCTTTTAAAAATTACATCATCTACTCAGATCCCCTTCTTTCGAGAATGGAAATGTGGTGAGAATGGAGAGAAAATCAGAATAACACACGCGGGTGGAAGTTCCATAATTGAAATCATTATTGCTTCAGACACCAGTGCTTTAATCAGCAGAATCATAAATCAATGCTTTTCACATGTGAAGGTTGAAAAATAAAGGGATGTTAAACAAATTGCTCCTCTTAAAAGGCATGATGCAATTGGAAGCCACTAGAAATGGATAAAAAAGTGCTTTCTGAAGGGACACGTCGCTCTAGCATTTTATCTTCCACTTAATTAAAAAAAATATATTACCTGGTCCTTTCTTAGAAATTACATATTGGAGGTCTATAATGGCTGAGCCTTTAACCCATTTAAAAAATTTACTCCTAGGAACAGTTAATATTTGACATTTAATTGCTTTTACTTGTTGGAGAAGAAAATATGTTTCTTTCCTTCCTTTCTTGATTGACTTTTCCAAAAATCACCTTGTGGGTTGTGAAGATGGTAAGGAAAAATTGATTTTAAGAAATGCTCAGTACAGATATATGTATAGGCATACATATACATACACACATATATACATATATATACATATGTATATTTAATCATATATATATATGTATATGTATGTGTATATATATATATATATATATATATGATTCCTCTTGTGAGAGGCCCTGATATTTCTCTCTCGGCAACTCTGCTAGGTAGGTTATATTGTCTCTATTGAATGGTTCAGGTGTAGAGGACAGAGGTCTAGAAAGTGTATGTGTTTGCACAGGGTTACCTAGGCAGTAAATCACGGGTGTCCTTATTCCATCCACCATGATGAAGTTGCACGCTTCTGGACATATTTTTTGTCCATGTAAGGGTATCAGTGGAGACAGGACAAAAAGCCATGTTGGAGTAGCTAATTCTCACCAGCTATTAGCCAGCACCTGATTCTGGGCCATTCACCATATTATCTGCAAAAAGAAAAGGCAGGACTTGTGCCTTTCTTGAGAGTCCTTCATGGTGATGGACCTAAAGGAGTTGCCAAATGAACTGTATCAAACATATTGACTTGGAAGAGATTCTAATCAGTCTTTTCGGAGATGAGCACGAAGGCTGGGCTTCTTCTAGAACAATGCTTGTGAAAAGTTTGTGTGAATGTGCTGGCCCTGGAGTACAAAGGAAGAAAGAAACCATTTATTTGACTTCCACAAGTCAGAAGATTTCCATTTCTGTGCTGTTTGCTTTCCTCCTTTTTCAGGCAATAAATTTAGCAAAGCGCTTTCACTTTCTTTTCTTTCTCTGTCATCCCTCCCCAAAGCTGGGTATTAGTGAAGGCTCTTGAAAAGCTGCTCAAACCAACTGCTTCTCCACATTATCCCTCTGGAGCTCGGGTGACAGGCCTCATCAGGTTTCACCTTCTGTGGCTTGTGGTCACATATGGGCTGTGCCTCTTCTACTTCACAGGAAAATATTTGTGTGTTGGTCTCATCGGGTTCCTTTTCTCCTAGGACTCGTCCTGCTTGCTCCATCTCCACACTGTTGGTTAACAGTGGACTCTCTGACTTTAACAGTCTCTGAGGATGACTGGACATGTGACAGAAGACTGGGAGGCCAGGAGGCTGCCCTTCCCTGCTTTGACTTTGTTCTGCCAGAATTGATAAGGTTAGCAACTGTAGAATCAGAGGATGTGGAGAGGGAGAAGGGGGGAAAGAGGCAGGGAGGGAGGGAGGGAGGGAGACACACACACACACACACACACACAGAGAGAGAGAGAGAGAGAGAGAGAGAGAGAGAGAGACAGACAGACAGACAGACAGACAGACAGACAGACAGACACAGACACACAGAGAGACACAGAGACAGAGCAACACAGAGAGAACCCTGATAGCCAGAAGCCAGAGAAAGTCATTAGGTGTCCTCTTGTATATTCTCCATCTCAAGCTCCAGTGATTCTTCTGAACCTCCCACCCCCATCCCTGGGCTAGGGTTACAGCTTGGGAAGGCCACACCTGGGATTTTTACTGAGGGATCTGAACTGAGGTCCTCATGCTTGTTCAGCAGGCATTCTTACCCACTGAGCCATCTCCCACCCCTGAGCTGATTCTGAGATGGGGTGGTACAAAGCTGTGAGTAAACTCCAGGGAGGAACCTGGCTTGAGACCTGAGAATGAGAATCTATATGATTTACCTGTTCATTCCCATAGATAGGAGACACACAGACGACAAAGTGTACCTTTTTAAAAAGTTGATACTTTTCCTTTCTTATTCCTTTTTTCTCTGTTCTTTTCTATTTCTTTTGTTGTTGTTGTTCGTTAATACTAATTCTCATTGCCTATTGAAGAATAGTGACATGGCTGTGCCTATATTGTTGCTGTAGGGAATGTTGGCAAAACCCAAGAACTATACCTCCCTTCTCTCTTCTCTCCCCGGCCCCAGGGTCTCTTCGGTCTTAGGCTGCCCTTAGACTGTATGTAGCCGAGGAATATCCTAAATTTCCCCACTGAGTACTAGGAATACACAACTGTACTCTCATGCCCAATTTATGCAAGGATGTGGAATGAACCTAGGGCTTCATGCATGTAAGACAAGCAGTTTGTAAACTTGAGATACGTCTCCAGCTCTTAAATCTTTATGAAAACATGGTTTGGAGGCTACCTATGATCTGATAATAATAAGATTATATAATAATCATGTGAAAAAAGTAAACAGAAAAGCTTATATTCAGGGAAAACAGGCAAATTTGTAAGGGCTTATCTGTAACTAATTAACAAAACGTCCAGTGGTATCAGCAGCAAGCCTTAAAGCTTTCCAATCTGGATGAGACCTAAGCGCTATGTGAATAATCTTCAGCTAAGAGAATCTAATTGATATTCTGCCAGTTTAAGGGAGGCCCGAAGAAACAACTCTTACATAGCAGGTCCAAAGGTCACAGAGAGGAAAGCGTCTAGATCCATTTGAGACTTTTGACTTGGACTGGGGCCCAGAACAGTGTTTTTAAAAACTTGCTTTATGTGAGAACATATCTGAAAGTATTAATGGAATTTGTGGCTACTTTTTCCAGAAAAAACACATCCATCGATAACATCTTTGGTGTACCTATTTACTTTAAAATTTGCCCTGCACGCTACATCTATCTATCTATCTATCTATCTATCTATCTATCTATCTATCTATCTATCTATCTATCTATCTATCTATCTTATCAATCTAGCTATCATCTATCTATTTGTGTGGTATGTAACAGAAAGAGAGAGAGAGAGTTTAGTGTGGGGGCCTTTTCCTAATGCTCCAAGCATAGACACAGTTTCTTCAGAACGCATTTCACCCTTGGATGACTGAAGACTGTAAAGTAATGATAATGAATAATTCAGGTTTCCCTTCCCCCTGCCCCTGAGACAGGGTTTTTCTGTGTATCCATGTCTGTCTGGGACTCATTCTCTAGGCCAGGCTAGCCTCAAACTCATAGATATCTGCCTGCCTCTGGTTCCTGAGTGTTGGGATTAAAGGCATGCACCACAATTGCCCAGCAGGTTTCAGTATTTTCAATTATATCATGCTTTTGAATTTTAATTCCAATTTGTTTCTCTCTCTCTCTCTCTCTCTCTCTCTCTCTCTCTCTCTCTCACACACACACACACACACACACACACACACAAACACCCCACACTGTTCATGTGTAAGTCAAAGGGGTCAGTTGTCTCCTGTGGGTCAAACTCAGACTGCAAGGTTTTGGGGCAAGCCCTGAACCTGGTGAGCTGTCTCTCCAGTCCTTCAGCATTCTGTTTAACATGATACTTTGTCTTTGTAGATTTTGAGTTCCAGGTAAAACCTGTCTTTGGGTGTTCAGCAGGACAGTGAAAGAATGTCTAGCACAGTGTACCAACAATCAGAGGCTGAACCTGCCAGCAGAGCTGACTCTGATGGATAAATGCTTCCTAGGGTGAGTGGACAGGATTAAGAGCTGCATTTGACAATATGCCCTCGAAAGGTAGTTTTGTTCAATGCGTATGTCATAAGCGCACATGTATACGACAGAACAGTCTTAGATGATACCAAAGGGGGACAGATGATAACCATCTGTGAGTCTCTATGAGGATTCTGAGGCATAGGGCTCTGGAAGTAGGCTGCCAGCTCTCGTCTCTGTGCCTCTAATGAGATTATGGCCACTCCATCCATGACTACTCCATCTCATGAAATATTTTCATCTGGAAGATGGAAATTATTTTTTACTATTTCCATTTTCTGAAATTGAAAAAAAAATGCTCTCAGGTGAAATCCCTGGACTACAAGCTCTCTCTCTCTCTCTCTCTCTCTCTCTCTCTCTCTCTCTCTCTCTCTCTCTCTCTCTCTCTCCCTCTCTCTCTCATGCTTAGAGGTCACTGGGCTACCATCACCACCTACCCCAGAAACATCTCCCCCAGCAGTGTTCTCTGCCTCTGTTACAGAAGACGGCAAAATTATGAGCACTCATGCATCTGGTCAATTACACAATGCTCCACCAACAAGGGAAATTCCTTCCCCACTTCAGCTGGTGCACAGTTATGCCCCGGAGCCCAGGACGGACATGCCTTGTAACTTTTTAACCTAGTTAGTGTAACTGCCAATATTATTCCCGTTCATATAAATGTCTAATCCTTTCTTGAATCTTGCTAGACTATTTCCCTCAATAATATCCTGCAGCAGTGAATTCCAAAGGTGCATTATACGCTGCTTTAAAAATATTTCCTTTATTCGTTTTAAATTTGTTGCCTTTTAACATTGCAGCATGGCCAGCGCTCTTGCCTTAAGTGGGACAGGTTATAAAGGCAGAGCTTCACGTCTCCCCAGCACTTTCTTACCTATTACTAAGCCCCGTCTTCTCTCACTATTTTCTGTCTTGTCACTTATAATAGTGATTAAGTGAGATGATTTGACTAAGTGGTTTTATGCTACCTGAGACACAGAGCAGGCACTGGCCCAAAAGCTTTCCTTGATACTCAGTGTGATTTATTAGATAAATATTTACCCAGAACCTATTTGTGTAGGAACTGTTTCAATTTTGGAGAGACAGCTTTGAATAAGACTAAGGCATTGTTCAGAAGGACCGGACTTTTCTTGAGAGGAAATGGGCAGTAACATAGTGTGTAAATTATAAGGTGCCATTTCAGGGTCAAAAAAAGATCTATCCAACCTTCATATACTCAAAGTCTACCAGACTTGGCCTAGTTTTTTGCTGTTCCACCCCCCCAAAATCTGTAGCACTGTAATTATTTACATAGCATTTTCATTGCATTAAGTGCTACAAGCTATCTACAAATGATTAACGTGCATGCAAGCATGTGCATAAATTATATCAAATTCCATATCATGCAATAGAAGGGACTTGAACATCATGTGATTCTAGGGTCCTTGGGTGAGGGACTGGTTTTTTTTGAAAAGGGAGTAGTTGGGCCGGGCCACCTATCAGTCATCTATGTGAAATCCAGAAGAAGACTCTGTGGCCCTGTATTACTTGTTGTGTATATGAATGAATCAAGATTAAGAAAGGTCATTTTAGTTACGTTGTCACTCTAAGTCCGGAAGGAATAGTTCTCTAATGCTTCTCATAACTCCCAAGAGTGTTGGAGTAGACGGAGGAAGGAATTGAGCCATAAATATTCTCGTTGCAAGACCCAAGATGCTCTGTCTAAGCATCTGGGTGACCTTGGACCTTATTGCTTGTACCCAAAGTATTCTTCTTCATAAAAATAGGATGAATGTTTTCTTCTCTCTTGGGGCTGTTAGTATTTAGGTACTGTTATTTGGAAGTTCTTTTTTGTTCTTTCTCTCTTTATCTTTAATCATATTTTTACAGTCCAGTCGTTATCCCCCTCCAAGTTGTCACTGAGACAGTTCCTCATCTCATTTCTCCTCCCTTTGTTTCCAAGAGGATGTCTCCAACCCCCACCCCAGCCCACTCTACCCCACCAGACCTCCCCACTCCCTGGGGCCTTGAAAGTTCTTTAAAAACTGCCAAAATGGTGTAAAGGCTCCAGAACTTTGCTCTTTATTTTATTTAAAAATTTGTTTCTAGATAAAGTCTTGAGTAGTCCAGGCTAATCTCAAATTCATTAGAAAGCTGGGGATGACCTTGAACTGCTGATTCCCCTCATCTGCCTCTGTGTACCTCCACGTTCCTTTATACAGAGGTGGGAGTCGAAGCCAGGACTTTTTGCATTCTAGGCAAGCACTTTTCCAACTAAGCTACATCCTACAGCTAAGAGATCTGGTTATCATTGCAGTTGTTCTTCCGCAGGATTTACCTCAGGCCTGTGCTGCAAGCCACACCCACAGCTGCCCAAGCCACACCCACAGCTGCACCCACTATCTGGTCTTTTGTTCTTCCTTTTTTTCTCTTCCTTGTTTTCTCAGTTCCCTAACTTATCCCTGCCTCTCTTCACAGCCCATCAATGGCACCTTGGAAGTGCCTAGCCTCAGAGCTAGCATTGGGCATCTTCCTGAGCTTGTGATCTGTTTCTTAAGGATTTCAAAAATGGAAGCACGTAGAGTCCTTACTAGTTGATTCAGCGGACTGGAGGTGATTACTTGCTTTTATTTTGTTTAATTCCTCATCATCTGGGGTCAGGTTATCCAGACGTCTACACATAAAGGCAGAGTCTTTGCCTGAATTTCTGAGTGAATCCCTCCCTAGACACTTTGACCCAATTACCTGTCTTTAGCTTTCCCGGGACTACATTCCAGTGTGGTAAGTATATACCATTTCCTTGCGTAGCCTCTCATGATTCTTTCTAACTGTTCCTTAACACCGCACTCCCCCCCCCCCCCCCCCCCCCCACTGAGGCAATTTGAAATAGTCATGCACAAGCCCACATAATCATGTATTTAAAAGGCATCTCAATAAATTATTAGGATTGTTTACACGAATGGTTCGAATTTACTGGCAAATTGCTTGGGCCTTGCTTTTAGGATGTAGCTGCCCGCCAGGCTCCTTCTGGGTGAAAGTCTGAAATAGGAGAGGTTGCTCTTTACTGTCCCTCACCAGCACTTCCTCTGCCTGGTTCCTGGCCTTTCAACACCTCCCTCCTTTCCCTGCCCTGAATAACTCTGAGGGGCTGACAGGCCTTTTGCACCTTCATGTGAAGACGTTTTGTGGGTCCCTTCCCAGATCTGCCCCCAACCAAGGTAAGGTGCGCAAAGAAATAAATCTTCAATGGTATAATTTTAGATGCTCTGGCAGCTGGGAGGGCAGCTATTTTTGGGCTGTAGGGCTTTCTCCTTGACCCGAGGTGACACGGTTTGGCCTGTTGTTAGAGTAGCCAGCCAACCCTGCAGAGCGTCCTTTTAGCCGCATGCTTGCAGTTCCTGGGGTGGCTTCTTCATGCCCTCTACTGAGGTTCGTGCTCATCCAGAATTTTATGTCCTCGCCTTGGGCAGGGGCAGGCATCTGTTGACAGGTGCCAATGTGGGCTCCCAGCCCAGCGTTCGGAGGCAGTATAGATGGAGCTAACCCTCTCCATGCAGAAGATGGAGAAAACCGATGGTCCAGCTCTTGTGTGTTCCTCAGGCTCCATGGTTTATCAGCTGCTTGGCCATCATTGTATGAGTCACCCCGACTTGGATCCAGGCAGGTCTCCAGACCACAGTGTCTCTGCCTCACCACCTACACTGCCTGGCTGGAAGCTGTGTGCTCATGATGTTTCTTCTGACCACCCTGCTTGCTGTCTTCCCCAGGCTCCTGATGCAGCTGCTATCTGCAGACCTCCTGGATTGCCCTGGGAAGGGAGTGGGAGCTCCTGCCACAGATGGGTGGAACACCGATGAGAAGGGCTAAAGGTGGCCAAAAATAACAGTGCCTTCCAGATGAGGTGACCTCAGAGCCAAGAGCATCATGGGGTAGAGTATTTTGTTCCCAGTTTTATGACCTAAAAAGTACATAGAAGATGCAAAGATACTACCAAAAGAACAAAGTCTGCAGAGAACAGGGAAAGGTGATTAGTTATCATATTTTTTAATAGGATTTTGTTGTACATGAACACAACATAGCCTTTATATGTGTTTAAAGAGAGAGCTAGATCTGTTGATAGATAAATGATAGATAGATAGATAGATAGATAGATAGATAGATAGAGAGGTGATTGATAGATGATCAATATATAGTTAAGTAGATAGATAGATGATCAGTAGATAGATAAATAGGTAGGCAGATAGATGATATAGATAGATAGATAGATAGATAGATAGATAGATAGATAGATAGAATAGAATAGAAAAACAATAGAAGACCAAAAGAAAAAAAGGTTGAGACAATGTCATCTTTCTTTGTTTGCTATCGAAACAAACTTAATAAACCCTCACTGAGACACAAGTATATCTGGTCCTATTACTGTTCTGTACAGCATGTCACCCTAAAACTTACTAATATAAAAACACGGCCTTCACTGTATTACAACCAGTCCTGGCTCTGAATGTCAACTGGGATGAGCTGGGTAGTCTCAGAGGGTTTCCTGACATGGAGGCTGGCAGGTAGTTGAGGCTGTTTTTTTTTTATATGGCTTACTTACTTTTGCACTTCTGGTGCTTGATGTTGGCGAGCCATTGTGGCACCCTCAGATGGTGGATGCCTGAGCGGGGTCATTCCATGCAGTCTGAGGCCTCATTGCCATCTCACTGTTATCCTTCTTGCAGCTGCCCAGTAGTCAAAAAGTGAATGTCCCAAGACAAAGTGGAAACGTAATCATCCCTTTGGTGTAGCTGAGTCACATACTGGGTTGGTTCGCCACTCACAAGGTCAGCTCAGGTTCAAGAGGTGGGCTCAGAGAGGCATCTCTGGAGTTTCAAAGAGTTCTGACACCTGTAAACATCTTAAACCTTCTAAGATATCTAACCATGATGTCAACTGGCCCAGTGCCAATCCTTTAAGGGCATGTATCTAGTTGAAGCTATGAACATTCAGTAAAGGACTGGGAATGTAGTCCAATAGTACAGCACTTGCCCTACATATAAGAAGCACCACCTCTGCAAAGAAAGAAGGTAATCAAGGGTATGTTCAGTGGAAAGCAATAAAATATCTCCTGGCCAGGGCTCTGTAGCAACAGATGTGTGTGTCTAAGGCATACACATGAAGAGAGGATTTCTGAAGAGCTGTGTGTTGTGGTGCACACCTATAATCCCAGCATGTTGTTGGGGGGGTGTGGTGGTGGCGGCGGTGTGTGTGTGATGAATCTTTAAGTCTGAGGCCAGACTGGGCCATATACAGCAAAACTCTCACTTAAAGCAAACAAATAAGTAAATGCAATAAACAAACACTCCCAAACTTTGCATCCGGAGAGATCATGGGCCCAAAGCCATAAAAGAGAGGCCTGTGGCTACTTACTACCATTCGAGAGACTTGAAAGGCCAATGGAAGGGCACTGGGACATAGTGGCTAGAGTCTTTAAAATGTGGGTGTTTTGGCCAGCCATGCTCAGGCCTGCGTCTCTTGCTGTTTGTTCCTGGCCTCCTGCTGCCCTGCCTCACCTGGCTCCCGCCAGCTGTTCTGGGGTTTGAGCACATTATTCTGCTCTGGTTGTAATACTCTTCCTGATCCCTGAGTGTTCTGGAGCGGAGGCTGTCCTTTATGTGTATGAAGGAGCAGCCTTCTGTCTCTCTCCCTGCTTACTGAAGAACAGTGAGCATCTCCTGGCCCTTTCATGTCTCATTCCTCGAGCTCATCGCTTGTAATAACTACTTTTATTTTGCTTTCCCCCTTAGTGCCCCCCCCCACCCTGTCTCTTGTCCTCTAAGATCCTGTTTTGTTTTCCACATGTCTCACGCTTTTCCTCTCTGCTCTGGTCTGTCTTAACCTAGCAGCTAGTGGCCTGCCAATCACAGGACATCAGCATGCACAGTGCCCAGCATCTCCTCCAGGTTCAGCTTTGGCACCTTCCTTCAGAGGGCCCACTCCAATCTCAGGACTTTCAGGTGAGGTTCTATCTTTGGTAAGCATTTCCTCCATCCGGTCACCACTAAAAGCACTTTTCATCTGGACCTTTGGTCTCTGAATGCCAACCAGCATGGAATTCACCTTTAATCCTCCCAGACGTTGGGTTTCATTTCTCTTAGTACAGAGCCACATATATCCACTGTGGAGAATTTAGAACACACAGGAAAACAAAATTATATTTATATGCACCATTCCTCCCCTTTGATGTGGGCCCCTCTCAATAGGATGATTTTTACAGACAGAACCCAGCAGCACTTAGATGGGAAACACTTTCTTCCATGCTACTTGCTGGCTGGCAGAACCAGTTCTATGGAGCGTCCGTGCCAGGCCCCAGCTGATTGTAATAGAGCTAGCTATCTGGCCCTGGCTGGGTGTGCGTCTGTTCTTTCCTTGAGATTAAATCAAATGGTATCTGAGAGTGGACCTGAAATATCTCACTGAGGTAGGATTAGTCACTGTGCCTGGAAACTTAAAGCTTTGCTGGAGAAGGTAGTTTGTGGCAGAGAATGAAGGAGACTGTGAGACACTGGAAGAAGTCAGAATGAAAGGAGCAAGAACTCCTTATACCTGGCCCAGGTGTTTTCAGGGACTTTTCTCAGGTGTCCTTGAGCAGGGTCTATGAGATACTGATACCTCCATCTAACAATGTCTGCCGAAGATGGTTGCTTTTTGTAACTCCCCTTGCAATTAATAAGATGCTAGAATTTTTCTGTGTATCATACGGTCAATCCAGATTGTAATTTTCAATGTGGTAGGTGAAGCATTGTGGGGGAGGGGCACTGCCCTTAATGTGAGCTGCTTGATCTCTGGTGCGGAATAACACTGAGTTCACAGGCCCTTCCTCGTCTCCTTCCTTGTGTGATATGGATGACGAGCACTCTTCATCTCAGTATTTTCATCTGTAAAATAGTAAATCACAAGGAATCTTGAAGTTCCTTAAACTTGCCACATCGCAGAGGGCAACCTTACATTCCTGAATCTCCTGCCTTCATGCCAACGTGCTGGGTAACCTGACCTGGTGCCGATGTTAACAAGCGAAAACCCGTTCTCTATCAACAGACCTCCTATTTCCAACATGTTAAAACACAACCACAAGAATACTTTCAGAGCTGAGCATTTAGGCATTGGTACTCCTTGGGCTGAGTGCCCCATGCTGAGATACTGGACCAGAGATCATGAGCATGAGAAGTGCATAGCTGTGGTCCAGCATCACTGCCATCTGCGAAGTCTCTGTTACCCAAGCCTTTGCCATCCTTAGCTCTGCCCTTTTTGTGGCTTTGGAGACAGTGTATTTCCTTCCATGTCTGTGGTGTGATCTATACTCAACCT
>NW_022196904.1:60567952-60574540 GCF_008632895.1 Mastomys coucha
AAAAAAAAAAAAAATGAAGATTCTGTCATATCTGACCTGCCGGACTCTTTCAGGTGAAATTAACACCACTCAACTAGTCCCTTCCATGCCAGGTATATAGATTAGGCTCAGACATACACAGGGCCTACAGGTTAGATTTCCAGGTTGCTAACCACATTGGAGATTTGCGATCCTTGTGTAAAAAGTTCCAGATGGTTCTAAGAAGTCAAATATTGCCTGAATTTTGACAGCATCTGTAAACTTTTTAGATTTTATAAAGTGTCCTGAGAAATAGGATCATTTAGAACATGAACACATTTATTCTTTGTTGTGTCTGGAGCCACCTGCAGAACCTACTACAGCCTCAAAGCTTGGGAGAACACGGCTATGGGACTTAGTGGTCTGCTTTTATTTATTTTCTTTGTTTAAGTTTATTTTTTTAAAAAGACAACATCTCATTATGCAGCCTGGAATTTACTGTACATTCCAGGCTGGTCTTGAACTCTTGGAGATCTACTTGCCCCTGCTAATCAGTGCTGGGGCTAAGGGTGTGTACCACCACTCTAGGCTTGTGGCCTGCTTTTCACATTGTGCTATGCACTGAGGAGAAGGAAAAGAAAAAAAAAAGACAAAACACCCAGGTGAACCTGGTCCTTAAGGGGCAGAGTGTATTGGGGAAGTAGATATGTGAACAACTATAAGAGAAAGAAATCCTATAAGGATGGGGTCATGTATCTTTGAGAAATTCCAGAATTAAGTATTTTAAGAGTCAAGGTCTACACATTTAGTCATTCAGTCCTTACATTTTTAATTTGTTTCAAAATGATAGAACTCAGGTTGGTCTTTTTGTTTGTTCGCTTGATTTAATTTAATATCAAACAATGATCAACAGGAAATCTTTAGGCAAAGATTTTTGTCTTTGGAAACATGGACGAAATTATCAATTTTGAGACCTAGTCTACTAGGTAGTAGGCAGAGGCAGTGTTAGTAACAAAGAGGGGTTGATGTTTTAGTTAATAAAGGGGTTTTCCATTGTTGTCGTCTTAAACCATTGACCCTGCTACCCTCTGTTGTCTGAGGCCTTATTCATTTCTACTAGCTGTATGTGAACTACAGCCAGAGCTTAGGGGAGAAGCCCTTGTTATCTTACAAGGTGTCAAGCAAAGCTTAGTGGGTTCTGCCAGAGAGGAGGCATATAGGGTGAGGAGGAATTTGAAAAGTGTGGAGTTCATACAGAAGGACCTTCAAACAACAGAAAAGAGACTAAGACAGTATGGATGTATACTGGATGACTGAGAGGATGACAGCTAAGGATCTTTCACAAGACTCATGTTCTACACAACTTCTGTGTGCAGGACTTAGTCAAAGCTGGACCTATAGCACAGGTGATATAGGAGAGAAGATGCAGATGGGAGGAATGGATGAAGAGACGACCCACAACCATTACATGATAAAGCTGAATGGGAATCCCAGTCTTTACTAACTATGGCGCTTACAACCTTGCCATTAGGATGCTGTGCTTACAAGGGCTTCAGAACAGTTTCTAAGGTACATTAGGAACATCACTGGGAGTCACTGCAGGGATGCTGGGTGAGCTGAGAGGTTAAAGGCAACTGCCATGGCCATGCAAGGGAGCTGGTGGTTCTCCCCCAAGGTAGCCTCACTGCTCTTTTAAAGAAAGGTCTTGAAGTGGGAAATCCTGGCCTCATGGACCAGTGAGAGCCTTTTTCATTGACCCCTCTAGCTGCAGGATTTTCTCCTCCTTCCTTTAATTCTCAAACATTTTGTGCCTGTTTGGGCCATACCCCCAGCTGTATGTAAGGTATTGCAACCAGTGTATTTTCAGTTCCTCAGGAACAGGAGGAATTATGCTTTATTTACATATGTGCTATGCATATACATACATGTTATATATATGCTTTAAATATATATTTATGTGTGTTTGTGTGTATGTGTGTATGTCTGCATGTTATAAATAGCTTTGTGGAGTCCAGTGCTTTGGTAAATGAATAAATTTCAAAAAAATTTTTTTCCAGAAATATTCCTCCTCTGGCATGTAATTTGGAAGTCAGTCACAAGTTATTTTCCTATTTCTTTCAAAATATGAAAATAATTTCCTTAAACAATCTACCTGAAAGTATCTTGAAATATAAAGAAAAGGAAGACTAGGAAGTTGTTTCGAAACAGCAAAGCCTTTAAGAGTCAATGTCACATTTATTGCTATAAAATATTTTTCTCTCTCTGTTAGACATCTGGATCCCATTACATACAGTATTGGGTACTTGAGTTCACCAGCCATTTTGCATACTAAGCAGGGTGCACACAAACTCCCCACAGACATCCCCAGTACACATTTGCTCTGTGTAATTCTTGCTTTACCTTCACAGGCGACTCCTCTGTCACCAGCTCAATGCTCACCCTTACATTTTTGACGTTCTTTTTTCCTTCCTTACGTTTAGGACCAAATTCTGTACATATGAAAGATAAAGAGCTTCAAAACCACGGTGCCTTGTGCTTTCTGTTTTGCATGGTCCAACTACCTACAATCTAGTGCTGAAGTCAAGGAAACAGCTAAGTCTTAAGTCTATATTTACTAGTAAAGTTGACCCAGAAATGAGAAACACAATATGGAATGTTTGCTAATGAGTCATGAATTTCCTTATAATTGCTTCCACATTCGGGATGGTTCCCTTAAACCGTGTAATCTCGACATATCCTGAAACAATCCCATGTGTTGTAAATGATTTTGTTTTATTTCTTGGGTTACTGTTAAGGGCTTATTTTCTGGTTCATTTCATTTTCTTAAAGAAAACCACATACTCACGTGTTCATACACATGCAACAAGGGGAACATACATGCTCCTGTGATTTTTTTTTTTGAGTTTCTTTTGCCTCAGACTCCACTTATGAGACAAAAAAATAATAAAAGAAATCTCTCATTGTTTGGTCTGGAAATCAAAATAATCACATCAGTATAGACTATATATCAAGGGTCTCAATTCAAACCTGTGAGAATTAAAGCTAGCCTGGAGCAACGTATCAGCCAACATGTGTCTGTCCCTCTGCTAGGTAGGCTTCAGTATCCATAATGGGAGAGACAGATACAACCAGCATTCAGTACAGTAATAATGGAAAATTAAATACGACTTTTAAAAACTGCTCACATTATAAAGTGATCTATTAACATTATGTGACTGGAGCACTTAATGTGACTGATTCTAATTGCAAGACTTGGCCCATAGCAAGCCTTAAAGAGCTGCAAGGGTGTGAAGGCATTTTACCTCTTTGGAGATACTTTAAAATGGGTTTTCTTTGGAACAAAGCTTCATTCCTGCTGCACAAAAGGTTGCGTGGATGGCATCTCTCAACTCAGATGGAACCAGAAGTAATTATCATTTCTTCTTTGATTCTGTCAATCAATAAACCAAGTAGCAGAGGCATTTTTGCAAGCATCCTCCTTTGCATCCAGAGCCCATAGATGTCATGCAGAAGATGCAGGACTTGATGGCCACCTCTGATGAGCTTTTCCAGGGAGCAGAGGGATTCTTTTATCAGGCTGTTTCCCTAAGACTGTATTTGAGTCATGATGGTGGGTTTGTGAGATGAAGCTACTCTGGAATATCTTGAGTTGAGCCTAGTATACACAGCTTATCACAACAGTGGAGATTCAGAGCATACACACACACACACACATTTACACTCTAGCTGTACCTAATAAGGAGTTTACAGGTTTCAGAAAAAGTATGAAAATAGAGGAATGCATTCAGCTTTGGATGTAATTTTTTGTTTATGATGGTTAAGTTTTGTTTTTCTTTTATCCCATTAAAGGCACATGTTCTACTAACTATATACCACTGGAAACTGTAGACATTGGGCTGAGCTGAGGGCATCCTTGTTGCATGTCCATGTTTAAGTAGGTTAAGCTATGCTGAAATATTCCTTGATCTGCGTAGATAGGGATTTCTAGTTGGTGATTTTCAGATCTCCTAGATCATGACAAAAACTGCCAAACTAGACTTCCCAATTTTAAAGTGATGACCCACATAGTTATATAAGTAGCCAACAGCAAGCTTTTGAATAATTAATTAAAAATCCCAGTGAAATTGTTAGGCTGTGGATAGCAACTTTCTTTTAAATGTACTATTCTTACTGTTGTCCTAAACTGTAAACCCAGGGCCTTAGGCATGCTAGGCAAGTGTTCAACCACTCAGCTATAGCCCCAATCATCAACCTTGTTTATTTAAAAGGCCTACTTTTTAAAAATTAACATTATTTTGTAAAGGGCAGCACTTGGTAGAAACAGATCTAAAGGCAGTTGGACTTACTGTAAAATGGTTTTTGTTTATTTTGTTTTGTTTTTATGTGAAGTTTTTGTTAACTGATCCCTGTAACTTTTAATTGTGTTTTGTCTTTCAAAGCCTTGAATTTACATAAAGAAGCAGACATGCATATCATTGACCTGGATTAGGAGAACAAGCAGTGAAAAGGAGCTTATGACCATTGGCACTTTGTTAATAGAAACACCATTTTAAGGGTATGCTTGAATTGGGCAAAAATAATGCATAAATGAACAAACGTGAGGATCCCAGTCTGGATCCCTGGAACCCACATAAACCTGGTTACAGTATCCCATCTCTAATCTCATGGTAATCCCATGACTCTGATGACGAAATGGGATCTGGAGAATTCTTGGGAACTCATGAGTGAGCTAGCCTGATATACTCAGAGTTGAACAAAAACAGACCCTATTTCAAATGAGATGGGAGATAAGGACCAACATCCAAGATCATTGTCTGACTTCCACATATGTGCCTTGGCACTCGAGCACCCCCCTACCATGCATATAAATATACACATCACACATATATAATACTATTTTATTTACTGATTTATTGATAGTGGTGGTGTAAATCAGAAGCATGGCCTTGTGCATAGTGCTCCCTAGACCCAGTGCACCAACATGAAGAGCATCCCATACCAGTGAATATTGGCAGTGTGCAGGATTTTCCAATGATATGGCTTTATACATCTTGGGTGGGCTAATGAGTCAAAGTTGGCCCCATTAAAGAAGACCTTTTATGTCTTATTATTTCAATAAACTGACCCTTTGATAAATGTGTGATACAGGGATGAAAATGGGCATGTGTCCTTCTAGAAACTCACAGGGAAGGATAGGGAGAAATTATAATTAAAACAGAGGGTCATGTATCAAAACACATACCCACCAAATCACACCCATGAGCTTCTACAAGTGCTTGGATCTCTGTCAGGCATTAAGGGTAGAATGAGAAAATGAGATGAGTGCTACTTTTCTTTCTTCTTCATTTCCCTTTTCTCTGTGAATTCACTGCCAAGTGGAGTGCAAGGGTCAAGACTGTGAACAGGCAATGTCAACCACACACTCTCATAGGAAGCTGGGATTTTCTAGTCAGATCAAAGGCTACAAGAAAGTGACTAAGGGGCATACCATGTGCTTAAGGTGAGTGTGTAAGGATGTGGAGATTGGACCTTATGAGATCTTAGGCTCCATCTAGTCCCAAGCTTCTCAACCTGTGGGTCAGAACTCCCCTGTGGGGGTTGGGTCAAAGACCCTTTCAAGGGGTCACCTAAGACCATTGAAAACACAGATATTTACATCAAAATTTATAACAGGAGCAAAATTGCAGTTGTGAAGTAGTAATGAATTTAGTTTTATGGTTGGGGGTCACCACAACTTAAGGAACTGTATTAAAGGGTCACAGTATTGGGAAGGTTGAAGACTACTGATCTAGTCCATTTCCAAAGACCCTCTATAGCAGAAGTGAGTGTCTGCACTTCCTCTGATGGCTTTCAGTCACAAGGGCAGCTGTTGTTTCCTAGACCTGACTCAAATAGATCTTTGATATCACATCTTTTGTTCAGGGCTGACAGGCCTGGTGCTAGGTTCACACAGGCCATGGCAAGAGATAGGCCTGCTTTATAACAGCCTTCATCTCAACTTCATCTTATTCCTCTCTACTACCAAGTCCTGGATGACTAGTCCTGCTGGCCTGCTAATGCTCCTTTAGTCTTCCAGGCTCTTACCTACTTACCTGGACCTTTGCACATTTTGTCTTCATAAATGCTTTCCCCTTCAGCACACCTCCATCTCTCCTCTGACTCTTCAGAGTTGTCTTATGTAGAGTTTCTACACAGAAGCACTTGTTTAAATTAACTTTCTGCCATGAGTCCCACTGTACTGCTACTATGTTTTGTGTGCAAATTATAGCATGGTGTTTCACATTCACTGGTGTGAACATAGAATGTTTGTCTCTGCCATTAAACTGAAAGTTCCAAAGAGTGGGTGATGATGTCCACCTTTTGACTATATGTTAAAATAGATGTATTATTAGTGGGGGTTCAGTAGAGAACCATAACTGATTTGGGCTATGGTCCAGCTAGTCCAACAATGGTTTCAACTAATGGAAAATCTAGAAATCCAGTAAATGTGCAGTCCATAGGACTTGGATGTCTATGCTGGTCTTTAGTATATGTTGAACTCCCAAAAAAGTAGGTTCTAATGCCTGTGAAGGAATGAACTCACCAAAGAGAATGAAGGCAAACAGGGAGAGAGAGAGAGAGAGAGAGAGA